>NC_084555.2:8062500-8120000 GCF_033978685.3 Nerophis lumbriciformis | reverse complement strand
CTGAAAGAAGCCTTGTGATTGTTCCATCTGGTTTTGAATTCTCCCTCGGTTAATCCTACATATGTGTCGGATGTGTTAATGTCCTTGCGTATTACCTTAGATTGGTAGACAACTGATGTTTGTAAGCACCCCCCGTTGAGAGGGCAATCAGGTTTCTTTCGACAATTACATCCTTTGTTGGTTTTGGAGTCGTTCTGTCTGAGGGCCGACGGCTCATTTGCAATTGTTTTGTTGTGGTTTGAGATGATTTGTCGTATATTGTTCATGCAGCTGTAGCTCAATTTAATGTTGTTCTTGTTGAATACTTTTCTTAGGATGTTGTCTTTGGGAAAGTGTTTGTCAATCAGATTGAGGAATTTGTGTCCAATGTTCGTTGAGACGTTTTTGCTGTATGGGGGGTTGTACCAGATGATGTCGTTCCGTTTTCTGTTCTTTTTTGGCTGGTTTCCTGGCGTGGGTTCATAGGTGAGGGTGAAATTGTATCCGCTTTCATCAAGGGCTTTTTGGTACGGGGGGGTTGCTTGGTCAAATTCAGCTTTGCTAGATGACAGCATCGATAGCCTTTTATTGATTCCGGTAGGTATTCTTTTCGTGGT
This sequence comes from Nerophis lumbriciformis, assembly GCF_033978685.3. Classification (NCBI taxonomy): domain Eukaryota; kingdom Metazoa; phylum Chordata; class Actinopteri; order Syngnathiformes; family Syngnathidae; genus Nerophis; species Nerophis lumbriciformis. Next base: position 8,119,404 of record NC_084555.2, on the reverse strand, counting down.
GGTGGATGGGTGGTTGCTGTCATGGTGCACGTATTGGAGTGTTGTGTTGGGTTTCGTGAATGGTTGGTAGCTGTTATTTCTCAGGTTGAAAGTGACGTCAAGGAAGTTGACGGTTTGCTTGTTGGCTTCAATCGTGATCCGTAGGCCGTTCTCTTTGAAAATTTGGCATATGCGCTTCTTGGTATTCTCGCTGCTCCTTGGCGAGGCGCGACACACTGCCAGTCCGTCATCACGGTAAATACCAAGGTTCAGATTGAGGCTAGCGAGCTGGGAGAGGAGGAAACTCCCAACGAGTTCACACGTTTCTGCTCCGTCAAAACTTCCCATAGTGACGTCAAATGTTTCATTGTTCTTTTTTTGCCATGGTGTACTGTTGTGGATGAGAATGGAGTTTTTTGCGTGGATGATGATGTTTCTTTCGTTGCCTGTGATTGAGTCGTAGTCTGAGGCGAAGTCTAGTGCTTGAGTCAGTAGGTCTTGCGTGATGGAAGGGTAAAATTCCTCGATATCAAAGGAGATAAAGTTGTGCTGTTGTTTGTCTTGGATGTTGTTGAACCATTTGATTACTGCTGCTGTATTTCTCCATTGGTTGAGTGGTGTTTTGTCCTTGATTTTTGTGTTGACTCTGTCCAGGATTATTTTGCTGATTTTTCCCATTTCAGATTTAGTTGGGTTTAATATATTATTATTATATATTATTATATATATATATATATATTATATTATATTATATAGTATACATATACATACACACACAGAAATAGAGAGCCCGGCCACATTTTTTTGAGCCCGGCCACATTTTTTTAACCCAATGTGGCACACAAATCAAAATGTTTGGGGACCCCTGATTTATAGTATGAAAAATATGCATTTTTACAGCTTTTAAGCAATGCACTATTCACATTTTTTCGGCCATTGGCAGGGGGTCACGGAGCGTAACCCGGGTGAGTATTGTATACTGTCAGGCAGGCCCGACTAAACACAATATGAGGCCCGTGGACCATACTTTTTTCCCAACCCTACACTTGCAAAGTACATCCTTGAATGGAAAATAACCACATTTAAGAAGGTTTTAAGATTTCAGAGCGTTGTAGTACTTTGTCAGCGCAGTTAAGCTTGACGAGGACACAGCCTGCAGGCAAAAATGAGGGCTGCGCAAGAGCCAGATGTGGCCCAGACGCAGACGTTCAAGGTGTATTAAGAGTTGGAGCAGAGACAACCTTCTTGTATAACACCACTCTGAATAAGACATAACAGTGATCATTATTTCATAAAGGGGAACGATTACAGAGTAATGCGGGTTTCCAGTTATTGCTTTGTGTTTGTGTTTGCAGCAGCTTTTCACCTTGTCACGCTGACCTCATAACACGGCGCTGCTTATCGTCGGATGATGATGAGAACCGAGGCGACATCTCTAGCTGGCTTTTAATATAAATTAAGGGGATTTGTAAACAACAAAACACAAAAGCATGGCTCCAATCCAGGATGGAGCTGTCACATATGACATCAGAGGAGGGTTTTTTTTTGGTTTTTTTTGTCACCAAATAACCTTTGGAACAAAAAAAAAAGGATGCCTGCTCGCTTGGCAGAGAAGCTCCCCAAGTCAAGCACACATGTGAGGTCTGATTATTATCAAAGCTGCTAGAGCAGAACGTTGAAGTAGCGTATATACACTATATTGCCAAAAGTATTTGGCCACCTGCCTTGACTCACATAGGAACTTAAAGTGCCATCCCATGGAATTGTCTAAAATGTTTTGGTATATTGCAGCATTCAAAGTCCCTTTCATTGGAACTAAGGGGCCAGGCCCAACTCCTGAAAAACCAACACCACACCATAATTCCTCCTCCACCAAATTTCACACTCTGCACAATGCAGTCCGAAATGTAGCGTTCTCCTGGCAACCTCCACATCCAGACTCGTCCATCAGATGGAAAAGCGTGATTCATCAGTCCAGAGAAGGCGTTTCCACTGCTGTAAAGTCCAGTGGCAACGTGCTTTACACCACTGCATCCCACGCTTCGCATTGGACTTGGTGATGTATGGCTTAGATGCATACTTGCCAACCCTCCCGATTCTTCTGGGAGACCCCCGAATTTCAGTGCCCGGGGCAACAATTCTCCCGAATTTCTCTCGATTTTCACCCGGACAACAATATTAAGGGTGTGCCGTGATGGCACTGCCTTTAGCGTCCTCTACAACAGTGGTTCTCAACCTTTTTTCAGCGATGTACCCCCTGTGAACATTTTTTTAATTCAAGTACCTTCTAATCAGAGGAAAGCATTTTTGGTTGAAAAAAAGAGATAAAGAAGTAAAATACAGAACTATGTCATCAGTTTCTGATTTATTAAATTGTATAACAAAACATTGCTCATTTGCAGTGGTCTTTCTTGAACTATTTGGAAAAAAAGATATAAAAATAACTAAAAACTTGTTGAAAAATAAACAAGTGATTCAATTATAAATAAAGATTTCTACACATAGAAGTAATCATCAACTTAAAGTGCCCTCTTTGGGGATTGTAATAGAGATTCATCTGGATTCATGAACTTAATTCTAAACATTTATTTTGTTGAAGTGTTATTCAATAAATATATTTATAAAGGATTTTTGAATGGTTGCTATTTTTAGAATATTTAAAAAAAATCTCACGTACCCTTTGGCATACCTTCAAGTACCCCCAGGGGTACGCGTACCCCCATTTGAGAACTACTGCCCTACAACCTGTCGACGCATCCGCTTTTTAACCACACAAACAGCGTGCCGGCCCAGTCACATGTTGTATGCGGCTTCTGCATACACACGGAATTGACTGCAAGACATACTTGGTCAATAGCCATACAGGTCACACTGCGGGTGGCCGTATAAACAACTTTAACACTGTTACAAATATGCGCCACACTGTGAACCCACACCAAACAAGAATGACAAACACATTTCGGGAGAACGTCCGCACCGTAATCAATCAGTCAATCAATGTTTATTTATATAGCCCTAAATCACAAGTGTCTCAAAGGGCTGCACAAGCCACAACGACATCCTCGGTACAGAGCCCACATAAGGGCAAGGAAAAACTCACCCCAGTGGGACGTCGATGTGAATGACTATGAGAAACCTTGGAGAGGACCGCATATGTGGGTAACCCCCCCACCCCCTCTAGGGAGACCGAATGCAATGGATGTCGAGTGGGTCTAACATAATATTGTGAGAGTACAGTCCATAGTGGATCCAGCATAACAGTAAGAGTCCAGTCCACAGTGGGGTCAGCAGGAAACCATCCCGAGCGGAGACACACAACATAAACACAACAGAACAAATACCCAGAATCCTTTGCATCCCTAACTCTTCCGGGCTACAATATACACCCCCGCTATCCACCAAACCCCGCCTCCCCACACACACCTCACCCCCCCAAAATCTCCCGGTGCTTAGATGCAGCTGCTCGGCCATGGAAACCCATTCCATGAAGCTCTCTGCGTATTGTACGTGGGCTAATTGGAAGGTCCCATGAAGTTTGGCGCTCTGTAGCAACTGACTGTGCAGAAAGTCTTTGCACTATGCGCTTCAGCATCCGCTGACCCCTCTCTGTCAGTTTACGTGGCCTACCACTTGGTGGCTGACTTGCTGTTGTTCCCAAACTCTTCCATTTTCTTATAATAAAGTTGACTTTGGAATATTTAGGAGTGAGGAAATTTCACGACTGGATTTGTTGCACAGGTGGCATCCCATGACAGTTCCACGCTGGAAATCACTGAGAACGGAACAAAGTTTGTAGAAACAGTCTCCATGCCTAAGTGCTTGATTTTGTTTAGGACACCTGATTCTCATCATTTGGATGGGTGGCCAAATACTTTTGGCAATATAATGTATGTGCTCGCCAGGGACGATGCCAGTGTCAGTTCAAGGCTTTTGAGTCACTGGAAATGCATATGCGAGCAGTGGAATTATTAATATTCAGGCATGCTTACCAACCAGTATTAAATCAAATAAAGCAAAAACAAGAGGAGCGAGGGGGAGAAGGGGAAAAACAGGAGTTTTGCAGAAGTGTTGCGTAGATGGACGCTCACGTCCACACTTTTATTCGCTCATTTACAATTCAGGTCTCTGCTGTTGAGAGGAGAGAGAAAGGCGCCTTTGGGCCGATGCTTTTTTTTTTTTTTTTTTTTCCTGTTTCACCTTCACGTGGTGCTGGCCATTGATTGTGAGGAACACCTTTGAACTAACTCGACAGGAAGCCGGCAGAATGATCACCAGCATTGCGTGGACCTTCAGCATCGAATTGTAAACCTTTATAGTTACCCACCACCTCATGCATCATGCATGGAAACCTCTCAAAATGTCTCACAACTTTAACAAATGGGAGAAAAAGCCTTGTCCCTGTATCTTTATTTGCAAAAAATACCGTCTTTCCGCATACTTTGAAATAAGTTGATTGTGTAAATTTGAGGTAATCCTGCTTATAAGATTTACTCAGCAATTTACAAGAAAACAAAGTGACTTGTAAACATGTTAAGCTTTGGGAGTTTCTCAAATGTTTGACATTCAAACATCAATGTTTTTTTTTTGTTTGTTTTTTTGCCCCGGCACAATCTTATAGTACAATGTTTCTTAACCATAGCGTCGCCCAAAATATGTTTCTCAGCTGTGGTCTGTATGGTCCTCACCACTTGTGGCAGTAATGACAATATCAAACCAACAGAAGAATTCTGGAGCTGAAGTAATAAGTAAATAGTAATACGTTTATTAGGCGCAAAAATGATGACTAAAACGATAAAGCTGTATTTTCATTTGCACTTAAATTTTGTTGAGTTTATATAAGTGTGCGGCTTCAGCAGTCGCGGAGGCAAAAACTCGGACATGGGAGGAGTTCGGGGAAGCCATGGAAAACGACTTCCGGACGGCTTCGAAGCGATTCTGGACCACCATCCGCCGCCTCAGGAAGGGGAAGCAGTGCACTACCAACACCGTGTATGGTGCGGATGGTGTTCTGCTGACCTCGACTGCGGAAGTTGTGGATCGGTGGAGGGAATACTTCGAAGACCTCCTCAATCCCACCAACATGTCTTCCTATGAGGAAGCAGTGCCTGGGGAATCTGTGGTGGGCTCTCCTATTTCTGGGGCTGAGGTTGCTGAGGTAGTTAAAAAGCTCCTCGGTGGCAAGGCCCCGGGGGTGGATGAGATCCGCCCGGAGTTCCTTAAGGCACTGGATGCTGTAGGGCTGTCTTGGTTGACAAGACTCTGCAGCATCGCGTGGACATCGGGGGCAGTACCTCTGGATTGGCAGACCGGGGTGGTGGTTCCTCTCTTTAAAAAGGGAAACCGGAGGGTGTGTTCTAACTATCGTGGGATCACACTCCTCAGCCTTCCCGGTAAGGTCTATTCAGGTGTACTGGAGAGGAGGCTACGCCGGATAGTCGAACCTCGGATTCAGGAGGAACAGTGTGGTTTTCGTCCTGGTCGTGGAACTGTGGACCAGCTCTATACTCTCGGCAGGGTCCTTGAGGGTGCATGGGAGTTTGCCCAACCAGTCTACATGTGCTTTGTGGACTTGGAGAAGGCATTCGACCGTGTCCCTCGGGAAGTCCTGTGGGGAGTGCTCAGAGATTATGGGGTTTCGGACTGTCTGATTGTGGCGGTCCGCTCCCTGTATGATCAGTGTCAGAGCTTGGTTCGCATTTCCGGCAGTAAGTCGGACACGTTTCCAGTGAGGGTTGGACTCCGCCAAGGCTGCCCTTTGTCACCGATTCTGTTCATAACTTTTATGGACAGAATTTCTAGGCGCAGTCAAGGTGTTGAGGGGATCCGGTTTGGTGGCTGCAGGATTAGGTCTCTGCTTTTTGCAGATGATTTGGTCCTGATGGCTTCATCTGGCCAGGATCTTCAGCTCTCACTGGATCGGTTCGCAGCCGAGTGTGAAGCGACTGGGATGAGAATCAGCACCTCCAAGTCCGAGTCCATGGTTCTCGCCCGGAAAAGGGTGGAGTGCCATCTCCGGGTTGGGGAGGAGATCTTGCCCCAAGTGGAGGAGTTCAAGTACCTCGGAGTCTTGTTCACGAGTGAGGGAAGAGTGGATCGTGAGATCGACAGGCGGATCGGTGCGGCGTCTTCAGTAATGCGGACGCTGTATCGATCCGTTGTGGTGAAGAAGGAGCTGAGCCGGAAGGCAAAGCTCTCAATTTACCGGTCGATCTACGTTCCCATCCTCACCTATGGTCATGAGCTTTGGGTTATGACCGAAAGGACAAGATCACGGGTACAAGCGGCCGAAATGAGTTTCCTCCGCCGGGTGGCGGGGCTCTCCCTTAGAGATAGGGTGAGAAGCTCTGTCATCCGGGGGGAGCTCAAAGTAAAGCCGCTGCTCCTCCACATCGAGAGGAGCCAGATGAGGTGGTTCGGGCATCTGGTCAGGATGCCACCCGAGCGCCTCCCTAAGGAGGTGTTTAGGGCATGTCCGACCGGTAGGAGGCCACGAGGAAGACCCAGGACACGTTGGGAAGACTATGTCTCCCGGCTGGCCTGGGAACGCCTCGGGATCCCCCGGGAGGAGCTGGACGAAGTGGCTGGGGAGAGGGAAGTCTGGGCTTCCCTGCTTAGGCTGCTGCCCCCGCGACCCGACCTCGGATAAGCGGAAGAAGATGGATGGATGGATGGAAGAAACATATAAATATTGTTATTATTTCTTATTCATTTAGTTTGAATGTATTTGTTTTAGCACAGCGTAATTGTGTGTAAATACATTTTTCGTCAGTTTCTATGAGTCCCTTCTTTTGCAGTATATTTGATTAGTTATTGTTTTTGTTATCAGACTTGCCTAAGCCTTGATCACAAGCTTTGTGATTAACACATGCTGTAATACCATTTGACAAGGCTTATCCTGTTAAACTGTTAGTAGGTTGGATATAAATATTGAATATGATTAAAATCAAGAGTAAGATTACTAATTCAGTGTTAATAATTGAGGCTCCTCTGGAGCGTAAAAGTTTGGGCCCAAGGTCAAAAAGATTAAAGGGGAACATTATCACAATTTCAGAAGGGTTAAAACCATTAAAAATCAGTTCCCAGTGGCTTATTTTATTTTTCGAAAAAAAAATTCAAAATTTTACCCATCACGCAATATCCCTAAAAAAAGCTTCAAAGTGCCTGATTTTAACCATTGTTATATACATCCGTCCATTTTCCTGTGACGTCACATAGTGAAGCCAACACAAACAAAGCGATTCAACAGATTACGCATGTATTGAAACGGATGGTTGTAGTGTGAAGGCAGGTAGCGAAAACGAAATTGAAGAAGAAACTGAAGCTATTGAGCCATATCGGTTCGAACCGTATGCAAGCGAAACCGACGAAAACGACACGACAGCCAGCGACACGGGAGAAAGCGAGGACGAATTTGGCGATCGCCTTCTAACCAACGATTGGTATGTGTTTGTTTGGCATTAAAGGAAACTAACAACTATGAACTAGGTTTACAGCATATGAAATACATTTGGCAACAACATGCACTTTGAGAGTGCAGACAGCCCAATTTTCATCAATTAATATATTCTGTAGACATACCCTCATCCGCGCTCTTTTCCTGAAAGCTGATCTGTCCAGTTTTGGAGTTGATGTCAGCAGGCCAGGGAAGCTAGGGTCGATATTCTTCTCTTGATCATCTTCAGTGGCATAAGGGACGGTGTGAGCCAAGACATCCAGGGGGTTTAGCTCGCTCGTCTGCGGGAACAAACTGCCGCCATTGCTTGCCGTGCTACCGAGGACCTTTGTCCCTGAATTGCTCACACACTCCGGCAGATTAAATGGGGGTCTGGCGGCAGATTTTTTTGACTTTATTGTTGGAAATGCATCTGCTTTGAGTGTCGCAGGATATCCACACATTCTTGCCATCTCTGTCGTAGCCTAGCTTTCTTCGGTAAAGTGTGCGGAACAAACGTCCAATTTCTTGCCACTTTCGCATCTTTGGGCCACTGGTGCAACTTGAATCCGTCCCTGTTCGTGTTGTTACACCCTCCGACAACACACCGACGAGGCATGATGTCTCCAAGGTACGGAAAACAGTCGAAAAAACGGAAAATAACAGAGCTGATTTGACTCGGTGTTTGAGAAAATGGCGGATTGCTTCCCGATGAGCGAATATTAGAAAGGCGTTTAATTCGCCAAAATTCACCCATTTAGAGTTCGGAAATCGGTTAAAAAAATATATGGTCTTTTTTCTGCAACATCAAGGTATATATTGACGCTTACAAATGTCTGGTGATAATGTTCCCCTTTAAGAACCCTTGTTAAAGCATATGTTAGGCATTTGTGCATATTTTTGTTTTCACATGTTTTCATATATTATATGCTTTAATATACCACAGCTGCTGCGCTATCTTCCTTGTATGCGACTACATTAATGTTTTAATACAAAATTAAATTGAATGGGTGCATTTGGGTATGTGCTATACGGCGTTGCTTTTAGTTTGAAGTTTATTTTACACTGAACAGGAAGTCATTCTGTGCAGGTTCTTAGTAGTTTTCACATTTTTAGAAATAACATCATCCATGCTTCTAACTGATGCCCTCTTTGGCTTTTGGTTAAGAACTAAAACTGGACTTATTGGATAGTTTATGGTAAAAACAAACCTTTTCACCCTTTTTCCCGATATTTTTAGATTTGTTATTTAGGATAAGTTTTTCCTTGTCCCTGTCAACAAAGTGCTTAAGCCTGTGGGATTCATTGTGGGTAACGTTTGTTGTGTTTTACACTAAATTCATTGTCATTTTTAAGTTTTAAATGGAAAATCGTAAAATTTGAATCAAAAAACTACAATCTTTTCCATAGCTGAAGAAGGATTAGCACCACGTCAACATCCTAACACAGGTTCATGCTTCTGTTTATAGGCTATGTCTACACTAAGCCGGATAACCCCTTAAACAAATATTTATTTTGCCTAAGCCCCGTTTCAGCCACACTAAACCAGTGTTTAAGGTTCCCCTCCTCGGACAAATTTTGAAATGCGCCGTCTATTTCTTGAATCTCCGGCTCTTAGCTTTGTATGGACTCTGATCGTTTACAAATTGAGTTCGGAGAGGAAGTGACGTCAGAAAGAACGCGCCACAGCCAGCTTTATAATAAAGCGGTTTCGTAACTCGGAGCTAACCATTGGAAATATGGAGGCCGGTCATCCAGACATGCCCATGTTTCTCATTCTTCTACATGTACAGACGTTTGTGGAAATCACACATGAATAACTTAAGAGAAAGCGATTGCAGCTATTTCAGATACAACACTTCTCAGACGGCAAGAGAACTTTCGAATGTTGAGGTCAGCTGTGATTCTACTTACCGAAAAACTTCGTCCATTTGTCAAAGGAGAGTCAACGAGAATGCGGGCTACCGTGGATGTGATAAAAAAGGTAGCATGTGCTTTGTGTTACCTGGTCGTGGAGGGAAGACTAACTACGGAAAACGGCGAATGCTTTTGGACTGGTAAAGCAGACTGTATTAGTTATTGTCCGCCATGTATGTCGCGGACTCAACGTCTAGGTCTAGAGCAGGGGTGTCAAACTCAAATACAGAGTGAGCCAAAATTTAAAACTGAACAAAGCCGCGGGCCAAGGTTGAAAAAATTAACCTTTTAAGAGGGACCCAAACAAGTTTTGCATTAAATATTGAACAAGCAAGGCTTATATAACTTTATAGTGACATGCAAAATCGAGTTTCAAATATTAATAATAATAATAAAAAAATATCAGTGGCATATCAAATACAATTTAAATAAAAATTGAATGCCTCTTTTCTATTTGCAGCAGCCTTCTGTGGTAAATATCAACATTAACTTTTTCCACAGGCTAATAAATTTAAAAATAAAATAACAATTAATAAACCAACCATTCAGGACTTTAATCTGCTCAGTTTGCAACACACTGATCTAATCTGATGTGCCCAAGCCAGATACCTGACATCTTTTCTTGGATGCTAGTACATTAATGTCGGGGCTCAGGCTTTGAGCTGAGGCATCCCTCATTATCGAACAAAGTTGTTCATTAGTCATTTTTTCTCGTATTCCACAGTCTTGGGGGCGTGCCTTACAGGCACTGCTTTTAACGTCCTCTACGAGCTGACGTCACGTCCGCTTTTCATCCCTTCTAACAACGTGCCCGGCCAGTCACAAGATATGAGCGGCTCCTGTACGCACACACACGTAAATGCAAAGCATACTTCATCATATAGTTTACACTGAGAGTGGCCGTATAAGCAACTTTAACATTGTTAGAAATATACGCTACACTGTGAATCCACACCAAACAAGAATGACAAACACATTTTGGGAGAACATCCGCACTGTAACACAACATAAACACAACAGAACAAATACCCAGAACCCTTTGCAGCACTAACTCTTTCGGGACGCTACAAAATATACCCCCTCTACCCTGTACACACACACACACACACCTTGTAGCGTCCCGGAAGAGTTAGTGCTGCAAAGGGTTCTGGGTATTTGTTCTGTTGTGTTTATGTTGTGTTACTGTGCGGATGTTCTCCCAAAATGTGTTTGTCATTCTTGTTTGGTGTGGATTCACAGTGTGGCGCATATTTCTAACAATGCTAAAGTTTTTTTATACTGGCACCCTCAGTGTAACCTGTATCGCTGTTGATGAAGTATGTGTTGCATTCACTTCTGTGTGTGTGCCAAGTTTGCCAACTGAGCCAACACTCGTTGGACTGGACGAAAAGGGGATGTTACAATCCTTGGAAGGGGCACTGAAATTTGGGAGTCTCCCGGGAGGTTTGGCAAGTATGAGAATTAGCGGTGTACCGCGGCACCGCTGCTGTATATAATCGGCGGGCCAGCTCTAGTGTTAATTTGATATCACCTCACGGGCCAAGTGAAATTACAGGGCGGGCCAAAGTTTGACACACATGGTCTAGAGCAGGGGTCGGCAACCTTTACCAGTCAAAGAGCCATTTTGACCAGTTTCACAAATTATAGAAAACAATGGGAGCCGCAAATTTTTTTTGAAATTTTAAATGAAATAACACTGCATACAATTTTTTTTTTTTTGCTTTGTGCTATGTATAATCCAGGGGTCTCAGACACGCTGCCCACACCTTTATGTGGAATTTGAAAGCTGGTGCGGCAAGCGGGTTTTAAATGATTGGCGCTTGTCAGCGTCAATGTAGCCCGGAAGAGTCAGGGCTGCATGGGATTCTGGGTGTTTGTTCTGTTGTGTTTATGTTGTGTTAAGGTGCAGATGTTCTCCCGAAATGTGTTTGTCATTCTTGTTTGGTTTTGGTTGAAAGTGTGGCGCATTATTAGTAAGAGTGTTAAAGTTGTTTTATATGACCACCGTCAGTGTAACCTGTGTGGCTGTTGACCAAGTATGCCTGCTGTCACGTAAGTGTGGAAGCAGAAGATGTATATTGTACAACAAGTGTTGAGCTGCCACGCTGTTAATACAGATTGTAGAGGGCGCCAAATGTTGTACCATCATGGCACGCCCTTATTATAGCCATAAGGGTGGAAAACGGTGAATATTAATCCCGGGAGTTTTCTGCGAGAGGCACTGAAATCCGGAAGTCACACGGGAAAATTGGGGTGTTCAGCATGTAAGCTGCTGAGCCGCATCAGAGTGATCAAAGAGCCGCATGCGGCTCCGGAGCCGCGGGTTGCCGACCCCTGTACTAGAGTATATAAAGTCACCAAAAAGGAATGGACAATGAAGGTGAAAGCAAAAGAGTGAGGAGTGTCCTGACCAGATATCTAGATCCCTAAATTGATTGTTGTCAAATGTTCATTGTCACATTGTGTACTTTCGTGTCCATTAAAGATTTGATTAATTTATGATGTCTCAGGTGTGATTCACTACAATAGGGCCCCACAGCACACTGGATTCCAGCTAATCAGGATACCACAACACTGGATATTGTTCAGATAAGTTACATTTAAGAACTTGCACACAAAGCAACACTGGAGGATAAGGTTAGGTGGGATTTACCCTGGATAACCTTAGCCTTAGTGTAAACGGGGCCATAGTCTGGATGCAAATGAAGTCACCTCTCACCCACTCTAGAAACCAGAGAGTGGAACCACCCACCTTGTTTTGCTTAAAGGCCACTGCTCCAGTGTTACAGTGTTACAATGTTACAATGTTACAGTGGCACTAGGAAAGCCTTCAAAGCAGACTGCCGCTTTGACGGATGAGGAGTGAAAGGCCGATCAATAGAGATCACGACTTAAATGAAGAGTGATTTTAATTAGCTTACTCTTATTGATGTGCGCCTCCCTCAGCCGCTTGGACTTCCTCCAGGCGGGACCCGCGCGGCCACACTCGCCAGATGAAGATTTGCTGATCCTCAGCTGTTCATGTAACGAGGGGTGACAATATCAATTGAAGCGGGCGTTTATGAGGGGCAGCTTCTCGTATCAGCATTTGTCACTGCTACATCTCATGTACTGCCACTGGCTGCTATGACAGCCACTCAGTCACATTCTTCCAGCATCAGGATCCCAGGGTTCACTATTAGTTGCTGTTTAGCAGAGCTTTACTTAGTTTTGACTCTTGTGTGATCATTAAAAACGTGAAATATGTTGAATATTATGCCTTGGTATTTCACTACTAAAATTGTGCATTGCTTTTGTACGTGTTGATAGCATGCTGTACCTAACCATTGGAAATATGGGAAATTTCCCAGGAAAATAAGGGAACTTCAAGATTTTGATGCCCATCATATCGCTTGCACGTGACCTGCGAGCTGCCTGTCATAAAAGGGAACTGCACTTTTCTTTTAATTTTGCCTATCATTCACAATCCTATATGTTTTATGCACTCTAACTCATAAATAAACATTAGCAAAAGTCTGTTATTTCCCAAACATAACCAAACCGTCAGGAACAAGCCTGACAAAAAACATCTAAAATACCACGATCAACATTTATATACACACTCTAAGTACATATGTAATGTAATATTTACATATTTTGCTCATTTGAAGATTACAGTGGCGTATTCATGTCACCGATACATCACGTCATGTTTCCCTTCAACAACAAAAAAAACAAAAACTGGTGCACGGACAGTCACCACACGATCCTTGACAGAATCGGGTCAGGGTCCAGTGGCATGGAGTCCAAGGCAACTGGGGACCCTTTTCTGCTGCAGCCTTCTTCCGCCATCGCAGCCGTTGAGGTAGTTCTTAAATCTACCGTCTTCCGCCTGCTCCGCCGTTGAGGTCTTCACCGTATCCCTGGCTAGGGGGCAGTCAGGTACTAGGTCTTTGCCAAGAGCCACCTGGGGTAACAGTAGTAAAGGGGTTAACCTCCTAGTGCCCCAAGACCCCATAGAGGAGCCTCCACTGCCAGATGCACTTTAACGTCATGCCCAGGACACAACACACTAATAAGTATGGCATAATTAATTTAACCAGATAAAAACCCATTTTGATCAAGGTCGGCAACCCATGGCATCACACATTTTTCAACGACTAATAGCTTTAGGCTTCATTCAAAAGAGCTACATTAGCATGTTAGCATTCGAGTGACTGTACTGCATGGCAGATATTGCATTCTGGGGATTTTTGTTTGAGTGTTTTTACGTTGTAGTATTAAAGGGGAACATTATCACCAGACCTATGTAAGCGTCAATATATACCTTGATGTTGCAGAAAAAAGACCATATATTTTTTTAACCGATTTCCGAACTCTAAATGGGTGAATTTTGGCGAATTAAACGCCTTCCTATTATTCGCTTTCGGAGCGATGACGTCACGTTGGGAAGCAATCCGCCATTTTCTCAAACACCGAGTCAAATCAGCTCTGTTATTTACCGTTTTTTCGACTGTTTTCCGTACCTTGGAGACATCATGCCTCGTCGGTGTGTTGTCGGAGGGTGTAACAACACGAACAGGGACGGATTCAAGTTGCACCAGTGGCCCAAAGATGCGAAAGTGGCAAGAAATTGGACGTTTGTTCCGCACACTTTACCGACGAAAGCTATGCTACGACAGAGATGGCAAGAATGTGTGGATATCCTGCGACACTCAAAGCAGATGCATTTCCAACGATAAAGTCAAAGAAATCTGCCGCCAGACCCCCATTGAATCTGCCGGAGTGTGTGAGCAATTCAGGGACAAAGGACCTCGGTAGCACGGCAAGCAATGGCGGCAGTTTGTTCCCGCAGACGAGCGAGCTAAACCCCCTGGATGTCTTGGCTCACACCGTCCCTTATGCCACCGAAGATGATCAAGAGAAGAATATCGACCCTAGCTTCCCTGGCCTGCTGACATCAACTCCAAAACTGGACAGATCAGCTTTCAGGAAAAGAGAGCGGATGAGGGTATGTCTACAGAATATATTAATTGATGAAAATTGGGCTGTCTGCACTCTCAAAGTGCATGTTGTTGCCAAATGTATTTCATATGCTGTAAACCTAGTTCATAGTTGTTAGTTTCCTTTAATGCCAAACAAACACATACCAATCGTTGGTTAGAAGGCGATCGCCGAATTCGTCCTCGCTTTCTCCCGTGTCGCTGGCTGTCGTGTCGTTTTCGTCGGTTTCGCTTGCATACGGTTCAAACCGATATGGCTCAATAGCTTCAGTTTCTTCTTCAATTTCGTTTTCGCTACCTGCCTCCACACTACAACCATCCGTTTCAATACATGCGTAATCTGTTGAATCGCTAAAGCCGCTGAAATCCGAGTCTGAACCCGAGCTAATGTCGCTTTAGCTTGCTGTTCTATGGGCCTTGTTTGTTTGTGTTGGCATCACTATGTGACGTCACAGGAAAATGGACGGGTGTATATAACGATGGTTAAAATCAGGCACATTGAAGCTTTTTTTAGGGATATTGTGTGATGGGTAACATTTTGAAAAAAACTGGGAACTGATTTTTAATGGTTTCAACCCTTCTGAAATTGTGATAATGTTCCCCTTTAACCTTGGCAAGCATTTATAAAGTCAAACCTCAGTGGCAACGGGTTGACACTGGAACAGACTATTTCTACTGTATTGTATTAGTGTTTTAATTCAAAACCAGTGTTTACTGCCCCCTATGGTACTTGAGGAGAGGAGCGCCGCTTCTTTGCTTCAACTTCCTTTTCTGATTGCTGTAATTTTGTTATGAGCATCAAACTATTTACCACTATTTTACATAAATGATTTTTTATAGGGCTGCCTACTGCTAAAATAATGCTTTTCCATAACAATTGCATGGTGCACAACATCTTAATGAAGCAAACACAGCAGACAGGGTTGTTGCCAATGCAGGGAATATAATACAATGCGTTGTCTGCCAAGGTTGCTTGTCAGTACTGACACATTTTAAAAATGTGCTGATGAGCTCTCTTTTGGCATTAAAGTAGCTTAAAAAAGTGAACACAAAAACGTCCGAGAAGATGTAGAGCTCAATTTAGAGTTTAACAGTGTCGCGGCGCAATCGATGATTTGAAACTCAGTGGCTCGTATTAAGATTTGCTGATGCTTGTGCCGCAAAAGTGGATGTTATATCTGGTTATAGAATATTAGGCACTTGTCTTCATACTGTACTGTATGAACCACGGCCATATTCAGACACCTCTTAAATCTTAACTAGTGATAGTAGTAATTATGATTAATGACATTTGCATTTATTTTTTTTCATCTTTGGATGTTAATACCTGTACAGCACACTGTTAAAACTGCAAGTCCCAGAATGCAATAGCTGCCATGTTGTCACGTTAGCATACAGTCGCTCTCAAGCTAACATGCTAATGTAATGTGTAGCGCAGGGGTCACCAACCTTTTTGAAACCAAGAGCTACTTCTTGGGTACTGATTAAAGGGGAACATTATCACAATTTCAGAAGGGTTAAAACCATTAAAAATCAGTTCCCAGTGGCTTATTTTATTTTTCGAAGTTTTTTTTCAAAATTTTACCCATCACGCAATATCCCTAAAAAAAGCTTCAAAGTGCCTGATTTTAACCATCGTTATATACACACCCGTCCATTTTCCTGTGACGTTACACAGTGATGCCAATGTAAACAAACAGCAAGGTATAGCGACATTAGCTCGGATTCAGACTCGGATTTCAGCGGCTTAACACTGTCTGATAAGATAATTACTAACAACTATGAACTAGGTTTACAGCATATGAAATACATTTGGCAACAACATGCACTTTGAGAGTGCAGACAGCCCATTTCAAGCGCGCTAAGAACATATATTTTTCCACGATTTCAGCACTCAGGTTAACCATACCTAAATAGACACAAAATACTGCATTACACAAGACTACCCGAATGTACTCGAATGATTGAAAAAAATAAATGTTTTTAAGCTAAATTATTGGTAAACACAGTTTATGTATAATAATTTACGTAAAACCGCGAGTAATGAATAAAGTTTTCATCAATTAATATATTCTGTAGACATACCCTCATCCGCTCTCTTTTCCTGAAAGCTGATCTGTCCAGTTTTGGAGTTGATGTCAGCAGGCCAGGGAAGCTAGGGTCGATATTCTTCTCTTGATCATCTTCGGTGGCATAAGGGACGGTGTGAGCCAAGACATCCAGGGGGTTTAGCTCGCTCGTCTGCGGGAACAAACTGTCTCCATTGCTTGCCGTGCTACCGATGTCCTTTGTCCCTGAATAGCTCACACACTCCGGCAGATACAATGGGGGTCTGGCGGCAGATTTCTTTGACTTTATCGTTGGAAATGCATCTGCTTTGAGTGTCGCAGGATATCCACACATTCTTGCCATCTCTGTCGTAGCATAGCTTTCGTCGGTAAAGTGTGCGGAACAAACGACTGACCATTTCGTCGGCTTTCCCCACACCCTCGTATTTTGAACAAATTTCGTCCAATTTCTTGCCACTTTCGCATCTTTGGGCCACTGGTGCAACTTGAATCCGTCCCTGTTCGTGTTGTTACACCCTCCGACAACACACCGACGAAAGTGAGAAAATGGCGGATTGCTTCCCGATGTGACGTCACAACGCTCCGAGAGCGAATAATAGAAAGGCGTTTAATTCGCCATAATTCACCCATTTAGAGTTCGGAAATCGGTTCAAAAAATATATGGTCTTTTTTCTGCAACATCAAGGTATATATTGACGCTTACATAGGTCTGGTGATAATGTTCCTCTTTAATGCGAAGGGCTACCAGTTTGACACGTAAACACGAAAAAAATGAAAATTTAATTTTGAAACATAGTTTATCTTCAATTTCGACTCTTTAAAATTCCAAATTCAACCGGAAAAAAGAAGAGAAAAACTAGCTAATTCGAATCTTTTTGAAAAAATTAAAAAAAGAATTTATGAAACATCATTAGTAATTTTTCCTGATTAAGATTCATTTTAGAATTTTGATGAAATGTTTTAAATAGGTTAAAATCCAATCTGCACTTTGTTAGAATATATAACAAATTGGACCAAGCTATATTTCTAACAAAGACAAATCATTAATTCTTCTAGATTTTCCAGAACAAAAATTTTAAAAGAAATTCAAAAGACTTAAATTTGATTCTACAGATGTTCTAGATTTGCCAGAATAATGTTTTTGAATTTTAATCATAATAACTTTGAAGAAATATTTCACAAATATTCTTTGTCGAAAAAACAGACGCTAAAATGAAGAATTAAATTAAAATGTATTTATTATTCTTTACAATAAAAAAAATAAATTTACTTGAACATTGATTTAAATTGTCAGGAAAGAAGAGGAAGGAATTTAAAAGGTAAAAAGGTATATGTGTTTAAAAATCCTAAAATAATTTTTAAGGTTGTATTTTTTCTCTAAAATTGTCTTTCTGAAAGTTATAAGAAGCAAAGTAAAAAAAAAGAAGAAAAAAGAATGTGTTTAAACAAGTGAAGACCAAGTCTTTGAAATATTTTCTTGGATTTTCAAATTCTATTTGAGTTTTGTCTCTCTTAGAATTAAAAATGTCGAGCAAAGCGAGACCAGCTTGCTAGTAAATAAATACAATTAAAAAAATAGAGGCAGCTCACTGGTAAGTGCTGCTATTTGAGCTATTTTTAGAACAGGCCAGCGGGCAACTCATCTGGTCCTTACGGGCGACCTGGTGCCCGCGGGCACCGCGTTGGTGACCCCTGGTGTAGCGCTTGTGAATCAGGTCTACTTTGAACACATCAACGATTACAAAATCTTACGGTACGATATTGTCACAGTATTTAGGCCACGGTACGATATTATTGTTGTATACGCCCAAAAAACAACAACAACAAAACAAGACTTTAAAAATGCTATAGTGCGTAAAATGAAGTGCCAGTAATGTTTGGTGTCAAACTCATTTTAGATCGGGGGCCACATTGAGAAAAATCTACTCTCAAATAGGCCGGACTGGTAAAATCACAGCATGATAACTTAAAAATAAAGACAACTTCAGATTGCCCAGTCTAGATTGTATTTTTTTTAGTCATCTTCCCCCATCCTTTACCTATTTCCCAACTTTTACGGGGTGCCTTGTGGCGACCCGTCAGCGTTCCTGCTCTGTGACCCTGTACACTGTTTGTTTGTCTAATCTTGAACGGATTTGTGCTGAAAACAAAGTTTCCTTGTACTTGTGCAATGACAACAAAGACCTACCTACCTAGATTGTTTCCTTTGTTTAAAAATAGAACAAGCACATTCTGAAAATGTACAAATCATAATGTTGTTGCGGTTAATGAGCTTTGAATGAATCCTACACGTGGGCCGATTAGGGCCAAAAGAGTACCAACTCGCTTGGAAGTGGAATGCCCGTGACCTTCGATCCCTCAGGCGGTACTGCATCAAAAAGCGACATCTGTGTGTAAAGGATATCACCACATGGGCTCAGGAACACTTCAAGAAGAATAGAAGGTGTAAATCTCGCGCCAGGCCGTACCCATATCCGCAGCAGGTCTCCAAGGTGAACAGCCTCTGGCATGTTAGAACAAGATGTTCCTAATGATCCTAATGATCTTCAGGTGGTCCTGGATGAATTCCTCTAGTTTAGAGATACAGCCACCCTCAACCTTGTAGATGTTGGCTGGGTGCCTCCCAGGGCGGTATAGCTCGGTTGGTAGAGTGGCCGTGCCAGCAACTTGAGGGTTCCAGGTTCGATCCCCGCTTCCGTCATCCTAGTCACTGCCGTTGTGTCCTTGGGCAAGACACTTTACCCACCTGCTCCCAGTAGATAATAGGTTTCACTATGTAAAAGCACTTTGAGTCACTAGAGAAAAGCGCTATATAATTCACTTCACTTAATAGTATTCTATCTTTATTTGTCGTTATTTATACTTTCTGAATAAATTATGTGATAATGTTCATCAGTCAACTCATTAGTGTTAATTTTCAATCTATCAAGATAAAAAAATTATGATATCCAAATCAAATTACAGGATGTTATTTATGTAGTTTGCTCATTTTCCTCAACTGGTGCACTAACATCATGTGTTGTTGTTTTTTTTGTTTTTTTTACATATGTAGCATCATCTATAAAGATACAAATAATTGCTATTGCGACATCTAGTGGACACATTTAGAACAGCAGTTTCTTTCTTTCAAAAATTTGGGCTAATTTTTATACTTGGCAAACTCATCCCACGGGCCGGATAAAACCTGTTTGTGGGCCTGATACGTTTGACACCCCTGGTATAGGATAAACACGGTCCTTTTCAAATAGTGAGGCGGGTGTGATGCCAGTGGGGGGGACGGACATGCTTTTTTTGCCCTACCAGAATAAGATGAAGCGTATGTCGCACTTTGCTTCTCTGTAGCCACGGTGGAAGAAGAAGAAAGAGGTGTGTTGATTCCTGTAATGTTAATAATCTTACAATGTTATGCAGAGGTATAGTTATAACCAGGGCCGGCCCGTGGCATAGGCCGTATAGGCAAATGCTAAGGGCGCCGTCCATCAGGGGGCGCCATGCCAGTGCCACAAATGTTGGAGAAAAAAAAAAAGAAAAAAAGTTGTTACTATTATTTCTAAATACAAAAAAATAATCTCACGTTAATTAAAATGCAAAGTAAAGCCTATTTAATAGAAATATTATTTGTTACAACATTACGCCCCCCCTCCTCCCCCCGCACGGTGCGCCCCCTCCCTTCCCGTACCATGACTCTTTTTGGACGTCACCACATCAAAAAATCAACACAAGATGTCAAAACGGCCAAAACTGTCAGCTGCCCAGGGAAGAAAAAAGAGAAAAGAAGAGGAGAAACGAGAAAAGACAGAGGTAGCAGGTAGGTAACGTTAGCCTACATGAAATTATTTGTCTGTTACAGAATGTGATAGTAACCTGGCTTTTTAGCATTAAGCTAATGTTACATGATTCGGCAATTGCTAATCAATAAATAGCTAGTTCTGTTTTAACGTCGGGTTAATATTGTGGAGGGGGCTAAATTGTTATGGAAAATAATAATGTAACGTTAGGTAATTACAGTACTCCCACCTTACATTCCTGAGGGACATTTGTATTAGATCTTTTGAGCAGGTGTTTTTTGTTTACATTATTGCCTTCTGGTTAACTAATGTTTGCCCTGCAGGTAATAGTCACTTTTCCACCCCTTTATATATTAGGTATAGTTGTAAGTAAAAAAAAAAGGTCAAAGACAAAGCTATTCGGGTTCTTGTGAGTATATACACTTCACTGCCGATGTGGGGGGGCGCCACCTAAAATCTTGCCTAGGGCGCCAGATTGGTTAGGGCCGGGCCTTGTTATAACAATTTTACAGACAAATTATACTAATTATAGTCACGGTAGAGAGGGTGGGGCGAAATATTTTCTTTTTCCGAGGGGGGGCGTAACAGAGAATATTTGAGAAGCATTGCTGTAATTGTACACAAATATAATGCTAAAATATTCTAAAAATATTTTGAAGTGCAAATAATTGTGCACAAACATCCACTGTGTCTCCCAACTTTTACTTTCAGTGGACGTTTTTCTATCTGTTTTGAAAATGCAGTTTCCCAGAAAAGTTAACTCACATTTTAACTTTTAATAATGTGAATACCTCACAAATTGACGTTTAGCTTCGCCGGCTTAATCTTTTCCGAGTGATGGTATTGGTAGCTGTGATGTTTATAAAAAATATTTCCTAAACGTTAACTATCTTATTTTATAAGGCCATGTCATTTTAGTTTGTTTCTGGTGGGACAATTTAGTTAGATGCACAGGTACATCACTTCCGGTTTTCGTCAAAACAAGAACAGAGAGGGAAGCCATCAGGCTTTGAGCAGCAGGAGCAATCTGTTCGCATCCTTAACACAGGACTGACAAATCAATGTCGTAAGTAGTGGTTGTGCATTGATCAGTTGTTTGTGTACAGATATCAGTCATTATTTCATCCAAACACTTTATAATTTATGTTTAAAAACTATATAAAAAATAAAACCGCTTTGCTAATCGCATGTTATGCGAATTCAGACTGCATTAAATGAGGCATTGTTATGTTAAAAAGCTAACAGGCACTTTATGTTGAGTAATATTCTTTATTTTTTCTGTCTTTTTTGACAGTTTTCACTCGGTGCAATGGTGAATGAACCCAGTAAAGTTCCCGACACTACAGCGACGGCTCATGTGTTCGTTATGGATAGAGTTTAGCGTGATGTTTAGTCTCCAGTTCCCACACTGAGATGAGAACGTTATAGTAGCTTATCAAGTAGTTCGGTGTGCAGCAGATGCTTTCCCGAGGCACGGTGCGCCATGAACGAATCTGTTTGAGCTTGGAACACTCGAGACGAACGTGACGCGCTTTATTACCGCTACAGAGGTTATGTTTTCGCCAGGGTTTGTTTGTTTGTCTGTTCGTAAGCAACATAACGTTAAAAGTAGAGATGTCCGATAATGGCTTTTTTGCCGATATCCGATATTCCGATATCGTCCAACTCTTAATTACCGATATCAACTGATACCGATATATACAGTTGTGGAACTAACACATTATTATGCCTAAATTTGTTGTGATGCCCCGCTGGATGCATTAAACAATGTAACAAGGTTTTCCAAAATAAGAGAACAACTTCAACTCAAGTTATGGAAAAAAGTGCCAACATGGCACTGCCATATTTATTATTGAAGTCACAAAGTGCATTATTTTTTTTTAACATGCCTCAAAACAGCAGATTGGAATTTGGGACATGATCTCCCTGAGAAAGCATTAGGAGGTTGAGGTGGGCGGGGGTGTATATTGTAGCGTCCCGGAAGAGTTAGTGCTGCAAGGGGTTCTGGGTATTTGTTTTGTTTATGTTGTGTTACGGTGCGGATGTTCTCCCGAAATGTGTTTGTCATTCTTGTTTGGTGTGGGTTCACAGTGTGGCACATATTTGCAACAGTGTTAAAGTTGTTTATACGGCCACCCTCAGTGTGACCTGTATGGCTGTTGATCAAGCATGCCTTGCATTCACTTGTGGGTGTGTCACAAGCCGTAAATATTATGTGACTGGGCCGGCACGCAAAGGCAGTGAAGTGAAGTGAATTATATTTATATAGCGCTTTTTCTCTAGTGACTCAAAGCGCCTTTACATAGTGAAAACCCAATATCGAAGTTACATTTAAACCAGTGTGGATGGCACTGGGAGCAGGTGGGTAAAGTGTCTTGCCCAAGGACACAACGGCAGTGACTAGGATGGCGGACGCGGGGATCGAACCTGGAACCCTCAAGTTGCTGGCACGGCCACTCTACCAACCGAGCTATACCGCCCCTGTGCCTTCAAGGTTTATTGACGCTCTGTACTTCTTCCTACGTCCGTGTACACAGTGGCGTTTTAATAAGTCATACATTTTACTTTTTGAAACCGATTCCGATAATTTTTAAACCGATACCGATAATTTCCCATATTACAATTTAAAGCATTTATCGGCCGATAATATCTGTAGTCCGATATTATCGGACATCCCTATTTAAAAGTTATGAACAGATTTTTACAAAAATATTTCCTCTATCGACTACTTCCTGGCATTCTCTTTCGCTCCACGCCCCCACATTGCGGACCCCGCGCGGCGCAGAGGATTCTGGGAGATGTAGTTTATTTTCAGACCGGCTATGGAAAAGGTGTCGGAAAAAAACTAATTTGACAGAGTCACCCGTCACAGAATTATTGAGAAGATTTTGAAACCGCAGTATTGCGGTGTCAACAAAACCGTACATGGTGCATATTACATACTAATATACTTTTTATTCATTTAGCTCAGGGGTCGGCGAGCCGCATGCGGCTCTTTGATCACTCTGATGCGGCTCAGCTGCATACTTGCCGACCCCCCGATTTTCCCGGGAGACTTCCGGATTTCAGTGCCTCTCGCAGAAAACTCCCGGGATCAATATTCTCCGATTTTCACTCATACAATAATAATAAGGGCGTGCCATGATGGTACAGCATTTAGAGCCCTCTACAATCTGTATTATCAGCGTGCCAGCCCCGCTCCTTGTTATATGCTTCTTCTGCTTGCACACGTAAGTGACAGCAAAGCATACTTGGTCAACAGCCACACAGGTTACACTGACGGTGGCCATATAAAACAACTTTAACACTCTTACTAATAATGCGCCACACTTTGAACCAAAACCAAACAAGAATGACAAACACATTTCGGGAGAACATCTGCACCTTAACACAACATAAACACAACAGAACAAATACCCAGAATCCCATGCAGCCCTGATTTTTCCGGGCTACATTATACACCCCTGCTACCACCAAACCCCGCCCCCACTCCAACCCTGCTCCCTCACACATCAACCCCCCCCCACCCCCCGTGCGTTGGTTGAGGTGGACGAGGTTTGGTAGCGGGGTTGTATAATGTCTCTAAATTGTGCATCAATTAGTTTGCTAGATGTTAGCTTACTTGACTAATCCCTGAGGTCCGTATGATGCCTGAATATGGCAGCATTTGAGGGTCAAAAAGTAGTTTTTACACTTTAGTAGAAGTCTAATACAGTGTTTCTTCACCATAAGGCCAGGGCCCATTGTTGGGGCGTGAGTGCACCCACCCCTGCAACCCCGGGAGGGACAAGCGGTAGAAAATGAATGGTCTGTATGGGCCGCAGTGGTACTCCGTTGTAATACTTTTACGCCACTCGTGGCAGTAATGTCAATCTTTAAAAAATTAAAAAAAAGAAGTCTGTAGTTTCTTAAGAGCAAAAAATATGACTAAAGTGGTGAAGCTGTGTTTTAATTTGCACATTAATTTTATTGACAGTTTAGTTAAAAAACATATTCATTATTAATTCCGTTTTTATTT
Source organism: Nerophis lumbriciformis (assembly GCF_033978685.3). NCBI lineage: Eukaryota > Metazoa > Chordata > Actinopteri > Syngnathiformes > Syngnathidae > Nerophis > Nerophis lumbriciformis. Next base: position 8,095,219 of record NC_084555.2, on the reverse strand, counting down.
TACTTTTTGTCAGAGTGCCTACTTATGCAGTATATTTGATTAGTAATTATTTTTCTAATCAGCCTGATCTAATCCTAAGGTTTATGTGTTAAATAATAATCTTTGTGATTAACACATTGTTTCATATGATTTGACAATGTTGTAAACTGCAAGTAGATTAGCTATAATTATTGAATATGATTAAAATCAAGCATAAAATTACTAATTCAGTGCTAATATTTGAATTGGTCCCAGGCACCTCTGTAGTAAAAAAGTTGGGTCCCGAGATCAAAAAGGTTAAGAACTCCTGGTCTAATTGGTTGAAGTCAGCATAAGTAGTATAGTACTGCACTTTAAAATATGCGAACGCTGCATTATGAAATGAGACCTAAAGATAGCTGATAACTTTTGATTAGTCAGCAGCAGTTGACGATGACCAGATTAACATGGCGGAAGTCTTGCCTGATAATATTCTCAGAAATGTGTCATGTATAGCAGAATGAAACCCATTTATTATCTTAAAAAAAAAGCGCCCCACATTGAGAAGCAAGCAAACCGACCCTTCCATCTTGTTCACACTGTAACCCCATCTCATCAGCCGTTACGTGACTTAATCACTGCCCCTTGCAGGCAGTATCTCCAGAGACACTTTGGAGACATGGGGGAGTTTTAATTGGTGGGTGGCTATAACTACGAGGATAAAAGTAGACTTATTAAAATGACAACCTTGCCTCTCTTGGTGCACCTTTACCAGCCCAATTAGGCGACTTTTATGAAATTTGTAAATATCCAAACAAATAAAATAATTATTTTTTGCAGAGGGGTAGCTGTAATCCAGCAAAATTGCTTTGATCTGTTAATTGGATGGTGTTGTGATATCTATAAGGCCGGCAGTGCTTCTGGTCAACAAAGGGAAGATATTGTCTGCTTTGAGTCTTGCCTTGTTTTTCAAGGCCTCTTCTTCTTTTTAAAAATTACCGTATTTTCTGGACCACAGGGCGCAGCAGATTATAAGGCGCGCTGCGGATGAGCGGGTCTATTCAGGTCTTTTTTCATACAAAAGGTGCATTAAAGGGGTCATGCTATGATTTTTTTCTAAATTTAAAACATTTCCTTATGGTCTACATAACATGTAATGGTGGTTCCTTGGTCAAAATGATTATGTTTTACTGATCATCTTCAAGTGGCTTTCTGACAGTTGCTTCAGGATGTGCCGTTTGGTGGGCGGTCTTATTTACGTGGCTCAAATTCTACAGCGTCTTCTCCCCGTCATCTTTGTTGTAGCGGTGTAGCGTGCAAGGATGGGAGTGGAAGAAGTGTCAAAAGATGGAGCTAACTGTTTTAATGACATTCAGACTTTACTTAAATGAACAACGGAGCAGCATCTTCTCATCCGTGGCTCACTAGTGCAACAACGCCGGAAATGTGTCCCGTGAAAAACCGTCCGACCGGAACTCTAATAACTAACGTTTCGTGGGTGTAAGCCCACGACACTAATAGTTTTTAGCGTTTCCATAGCAATATATAAGTTAGAACTTTAACTTACTTTATATTAGAAATGGCAACAGCAGAGGGTGAATGTCCCATAACAAGAAGATAGTGAAAAAGAAGACGCTCATCGACTACGCGATCGGCACAGACTACAGTGGCGGACGTGCGCAAATTTTCAGGACTTATGCAGATCTCAAACACACATCAGCTGGTACCAGAACGTAAGAAAAGTTGGTTTTGCATAATATTGTGAAACAAAACGCCAGATAATGTGTCTGCTAATGGGTGCCATTTTGCGGTTCTTATACACACACCATAGTAATACTTGTATCTCTGACTACGGTTGCCGTAATGGGCCGGCAATCCATCAAGCGGTGCGGCTTCAAAATCATACTAAAACATTTTGACAGATTTTTGAGTGCTGTGTGTAATGTTCTTTGTTTTCAATGGAACTTTTAAAGGGGAACATTATCACAATTTCAGAAGGGTTAAAACCATTAAAATCAGTTCCCAGTGGCTTATTTTATTTTTCGAAGTTTTTTTCAAAATTTTACCCATCACGCAATATCCCTAAAAAAAAAAGCTTCAAAGTGCCTGATTTTAACCATCGTTATATACACCCGTCCATTTTCCTGTGACATCACACAGTGATGCCAATACAAACAAACATGGTGCATAGAACAGCAAGGTATAGCGACATTAGCTCGGATTCAGACTCGAATTTCAGCGGCTTAAGCGATTCAACAGATCACGCATGTATTGAAACGGATAGTTGTAGTGTGGAGGCAGGTAGCGAAAACGAAATTGAAGAAAAAACTGAATCTATTGAGCCATATCGGTTTGAACCGTATGCAAGCGAAACCGACGAAAACGACACGACAGCCAGCGACACGGGAGAAAGCGAGGACAAATTCGGCGATCGCCTTCTAACCAACGATTGGTATGTGTTTGTTTGGCATTAAAGGAAACTAACAATTATGAACTAGGTTTACAGCATATGAAATACATTTGGCAACAACATGCACTTTGAGAGTGCAGACAGCCCAGTTTTCCTCAATTAATATATTCTGTAGACATACCCTCATCCGCTCTCTTTTCCTGAAAGCTGATCCGTCCAGTCCAGTTGGAAATGCATCTGCTTTGAGTGTCGCAGGATATCCACACATTCTTGCCATCTCTGTCGTAGCATAGCTTTCGTCGGTAAAGTGTGCGGAACAAACGTCCAATTTCTTGCCACTTTCGCATCTTTGGGCCACTGGTGCAACTTGAATCCGTCCCTGTTCATGTTGTTACACTCTCTGACAACACACCGACGAGGCATGATGTCTCCAAAGTACGGAAAACAGTCGAAAAAACGGAAAATAACAGAGCTGATTTGACTCGGTGTTTGAGAAAATGGCGGATTGCTTCCCGAGAGCGAATAATAGAAAGGCGTTTAATTCGCCAAAATTCACCCATTTAGAGTTCGGAAATCGGTTAAAAAAATATATGGTCTTTTTTCTGCAACATCAAGGTATATATTGACGCTTACATAGGTCTGGTGATAATGTTCCCCTTTAAAGTTTTGGTGTTTACTGGCGACATATTGCAGTCTACACATACCTCTCATGTGTGACACACTTATCATTACACCATGTAATAAATAAAAGGGCTTAGAGGTCGGTAAGCACAACCATAATTATTCCGTACATTAGGCGCACCGGGTTATAAGGCTCACTGTCGATTTTTGAGAAAATGAAAGGATTTTAAGTGGGCCTTTTAGTCTGAAAAATACGGTAAGCTAAAAACTGTATTATCCAATAACAGCTACTGCACCTAATTCATCCTTTACGACCATGTATATTCTTCACCCTTAACATACTGTGGTACAATCGACCCGAGATATGCTGAGTTGTTTTTTTCTTTTTTCTTTTAAAAGTACAGTGTTCCCCCGATTATTGGGAGACTTCCATTCCAGATCACCCCCTAACCAAAGTGTGGCCATATGCGGGCCGCAGATAATGTTTTGACAGCTCGCGGCCCATTCTACAAATACTATTAAAAAATACATAAAATGGAATAAATCAATCCAATCCAATCCACTTTATTTATTTAGCATATTTAAATAACAAAAATGTTTCCAAAGTGCTGCACAACAATATTAAAAACAATATTCAAATATTATCCCTAGCTCCACCAATGACTGAATAAAACCAAAAAATAAATACATATAAAAATAAATATGATTAAAAACGATTTTAAAGGGTTAAACCAATTAAAACAGTAAATAGAAATCAAAATAAAAAAAAACACAGAGGACAGAGGACCACACAACTCACGTAGTGTTAAAAGCCAAGTAATAAAAGTGGGTCTTAAGACGAGACTTAAAACACAAAGAGCCTACATGTGGAATGTAACGAGAAAAAGTTGCAATGTTGACTCTTAATACCACAAAGGTGCCATTTTTTTCTTTAAAACTGTCATTGCTCAAAGTAATAATGAATCAAATCCAATTTGCCATGAATTATTTACTTATTCAAGGCTTACACATCAAATATTTCACTTTGAAACTTTTTTTGCGGGGAAAATATTGCATATTTTGTGTGTTTGGCATGCCTAAAAAAACAAAACTTTCTCTGACAAAAAGGCATAAAACAAACATGAAAAAAAAAAGTAAACTTTCAATGCACGGATAAATCTGAAGTTGATCTAAACTCTTAAGCATTTAAGGTAAAATAAAAACAAACAACTTTTTTTAACACTTGAGTGGGGCCCTTTTGGATACCTGTCATTGCTCCAAAAAAGATTTAAAATCAACGTTTTTATGAATTATCGACCTATTAAAGGCCCACACAAGAAATATTTCACTTGTGAAATATTTTTTGAAGGAAAATATTCCATGTTTTGTGTGTTTGCCATAAAAAAGCAAAATTTTTTTTGACAAAAAGGGCATAAAACAAACACACACAAAAAACATGAAACAATTAATAAAAACTTATATTCACTGGATAAATCTGAAGTTAAAGGTAAAAAAAACACAAAAACACATCTTTAACACTTGAGTGGGGCCTTTTTGGATCCCTCTCATTGCTAAAAAACAAACTCATTGTTCTGATTGACCTATTTTGGTCCCTTCACATAGACTATTCCACTTAAAAAAACAGTTTGGGGAAAATTTTGTGTATTTAGTTTTTTTGCCATAACAGGCTTTTGACAAAATGAACATTAAAAAAATAAGGAGCACTGCACCATACTGAAAAACACTTAAATAATACCTAAAAAGTGGATATTTTTTTCACAAAAGCTGCTGATAGTGTGTTTGACTGAGAAACAGCACAAAGAAGATACTGCGCAAAATGCTGTACATTATTATTACATTACTTCATAAAACTGTACTGTAGTTGTTTACTCTACATTGTATTGTATTGTATTTAATACAATATGTAAAAAAAATATTTTTTAAAGGAATGTTGCATGTTAAAATTGTGCTGTTTTAGGGGGGCTAAGTACCGATTAAATTGATTTTAATTTATTTTAATGGGTGACACCATTTCGCAAAACAATTTTTTCAAGGTACCAACTGCGTCACAGAACCAATTAAACTCGTATCCCGAGGTGCCACTGTATGCATAAAAATCCAACAAAAATATCATGTACATTTGGATAATCATCAAGCGATTAAAAAGGGAAAGGTGTGGGCAATCTTGGAGGATTTCTACACTGTTTGCAAAAGAGCAATGAATTGAATAATTCAAAAAGTGAAAGTGTAAAGCTCCCACACTCCCGCTGGCAAACACTGGGGACTGAGCTTGTGTGGAGTATTGATACAGAATAAGATCCCAGGAATGTGATCTCTCCAAAGTTGCGAGCATGGATTGCTAATCAGAACTGTTCCATAAGACAGTTTAAGCTTCTTTTTAAAGGGGTCCTATTATGATTTTTCGACATTTAAAACACTTCCTTGTGGTCTACACAACATGTAATGGTGGATCTTTGGTCAAAATGTTGCATAGATTATGTTTTACTGACCATCTTCAAGTAGCTTTTTGTAGTTTTTAGCTCTTCCATAAAGTGACAGGTAAAGTCCGAACTATACTAGTTTGTATTAGTCATTCACATCGACGTCCCACTGGGGTGAGTTTTTCCTTGCCCTTATGTGGGCTTTGTACCGAGGATGTCGTTGTGGCTTGTGCAGCCCTTTGAGACACTTGTGATTTAGGGCTATATAAATAAACATTGATTGATTGATTGATTGGTATTAGAAATAGCAACAGCGGATGATGCATTTCCAAGTACGAGCCAGTCTGCCCCACAACAACAGGATAACGTAAAAGGAGCTTATTGACTACATCAGGGGAGTCAAACTCATTTTAGCTCAGAGGCCGCATGGAGCAAAATCTCTGCACACGCGGGCTGGACTAGTAAAATCATGGCATTAAAACTAAAAAATATAGACAACTTCAGATTGTTTTCTTTGTCTTACTTTGGCCAAAAATAGAACAAACACATTCTGAAAATATTACAATGAAAATATAGGAAAAAATACCGGCAGCTTTAAAGTTTAGATCCATGAAGGACAGAAGAAAGGGAATGAATGTTTATAACTGAATAAATTTACATATGCATAAAAATTAGATTATTTTTTTAAAATGAATTAAGTAACTTTTATGAAAACCTTTTTCCAAAACACAATATAGAATGTGAGATATAACAGGATAATGCATACATTTATCATTTGTTTTTCAAAACGGTTACAAAAAAGTGGGACCCCAAAAATTTACTGTGGTACCCCATTTTTCTGACTCGATGGGGTCCCTGGACCCCATTTTGAAAATTCCTAGCGCCAACACTGATGGAGTATTGCTGCGTGCAAAACAGCAGCAGGCGGCTGTGGCCTGCGGGCCGGTTCTAATACTAATCAAATATCATCGATTTTGACACCATAGACATCTTATAGGTAGACGCAGCATTGGCTGCTGTGACGCGAGAAATTTGGCCGCCATCTTGAAGTGGTGATGAGGAGCCGGCGAGCAGCCTAAACTTACAGTTGACAGGTAGAAAACAAAGATGCCGGGCTGGTGTTCAGCGTTTTCCTGCTCAAATGAGCGGACTGTTGAAAATAGGAACCGGGGGATTACTTTTCACAAGTAAGATTTAACATTAACGTACTATTGGTTGTATTTTGTGAAAAGAGTGTGTGCATATTGTATATAGTTCTCTGCAAACCTATGGTGGCATCATGCCTTCAGTGTGCATATTGTATATAGTTATCTGCAAACCTATGAAATGTTCTTTTTTGTCTTCATTATTTTGTCAGAATTTACCAGAATGCTTGATTTGTATGTGAAAATCACAAATAAATCTTCTGGGGGAGGATGACCCCCCTACAGGGGTTTGGTTTACAAACTTTCAGCCCCACCTAAAACAAAATTCACCAGCCGCCACTGATTATGATGCATTCTCATTTTAGGCAAGGTATAGGACAATACTTTCTTAACTATAATTTTAACCAAGAATAAATCTTCAAGTAACAATATTAAAATACTAAGATTGTTGGGTAAAACAGAATTTGGTTTTATTGTGAATCCAGTGAAACAGATTGGTGGTTTTAGCTGATATAAAGACTTTCAGGTGTTTATATATGTTTATGTTTAAGTATTTGGCAGACGCTTTTATCCAAAGCGACATACATAAAAAAATACATACAAAACAAACACTGTAGACATTATCATTTAAGGGAAGAATGTAATACAAAATATCAATACAAAGTGTCAAGACAGAATAAACTCTGATGCTGCAGCAACAGAGATACAGTCTATAGGTCCCTAAGATATATATATAGATATCTAATGTATTCATACTTTGTTTATGTAGCATATACGCATGTTTCTTTAACTTAAAAATAGCTGACTGTTTTTTCCCCCTTCTCTGGGATTATATTCCCAGTTTTGATATCGGACGTCTGGTCACTTATAGCATATAAGAATATTCTATTACTGTTAAGCAAACTATGAATAATAAAAAACACGCCAAAACATGTGTCCTTTATCATAGCTACACGTATGACAAAAAAAAGCGTGAAAATCAGTGGTATTCAGTGAGGTAAGATGAATTAAATGCGCTGACAGTTAATTGCTTCTGCCAAATGAATTGCACTGATCACCATTCCAATATGGCGGCCCCACGTCTCGTCAGCGGCAGTAGGCAGTAGCTGTCGATGCTGCGTTTACTTTTAAGATGTCTATGCTAGGGACTACATCATCGGATTACAATGACAGACCTGCACATAGTAAAAATCTACCATATATAATTAATCTTCTGACGTCACACCAGGAAAAAACGTCACACCAGAGCAAAATTCCAAACGGTTCGTTTGCAGGACGCATGAAGGAAGGCAAGATTATTTTATAAATATGTGTACAGTGCCTCCAGGGTTTGATTTCAAATTTCCGGGGCTTACGCAGATCCCAAATACACAAAAACAGTTTCCAATATGTAACAAAAGTTGGTGTTGCATAATAGGGCCCCTTCTTATCCTCTGCAGTGAGAACCGCTGCTCAGCACGAGGCGGCTAGATTCCTTATTTCAGTTTTAATACCTCCAGACCGGATCCATCCCAAAGTGTGTTGCTCCGCTAATCTCTGGGTAGGATAACCCCCCGTGTTCAATATGTTAATATTGAATCCCCTAGTGGATGGATTGTTCATCAGGCACGCTTGGCAGGAGAAAAGACGGTTGTATCGACGCAGCGTTTTAAAGAGCAATCAAATGCATGTATTTGACTGATGGAAGAGATTTGGGATATATTTCCCAGCAATACGTTGTCACCACCAAGAAGTGGGAACATAAAGGAGGCTTTTGTGTGTCTCGACGGCCATTCCTCAATGTGTTGCTTCTCAGCCAGATAATGATCCATGTCTTGTTCCACTGTGTCCTACTTGGCCTACTTATCTTGCTTTCAGTAAGTTGGAGGCTGGTGCAGGAATGGAGGTGGGGGGGTGTAATAATCATTTGATGTGGAGGAGATTTGCCTCCATCCCATACTAATGCTGCTCTGTCCTTGATTGTTAGACTTATTATTTAGTAGCTGTAGGTCAGTTTAGGAAGGAGACTTTTTATTGCATCTCAGCATGTGTGAGGCGCTGCGTAATCCAGATAAAAAAAATATCTTTGGATGAAGGTGATGGAAGGGGGGGGGGAACCTGCCCAATTAGCAAATCAATGTTTTGCAAAGACTGATTCGACAGTGGCACGCTGCGTTCCCCCTCAATATTGAATAGGCCGCGAGCTGTTGTGTCTTTGTACGCCACACATGATTTATTCGCTGCACCTTCTGCTCCATCCGGACCTCACAGAGAGCGCGCTGACAGGGAAAGTGAGGATGTCGCTTTGGCTCAATTCTTTTAATCAACACGCGCTGCTTTTTATCTGCCATTTGTTTCATCAAACGTGCTGGAAAAACACTGCATTTTTATTTACACACAGATGTGTTGTTTCAGACCATAAATGCTCTAATTGTAGCTGGTTTATTTATCTAAACCGCAAATAGGACTGGGCATTGATTTTAAGCAGGCAACAATTGGAGAAAGGCTGTTTTTTTTTTGTTTTTGTTTTTTTTTAGAAAATGTGAAAAGTCATTACAGTGGTACCTCGGTTTACACACTCTTCCACTTTTTGTATGATTTGAATTAATTAACAGACAAACATTGCACATAGTTTGAATTGGTGACTCAATCTATGTGCTGTTTTTTTAATTGATCAAGTACGACTGCAAAATAAGCTACCATGGGGCCAAAGAAAGTTGCGAGTGAGAGGCGAAAAACACTTGTGAAATCAAGAAAGAACAAAGTACAAACACGGCAGCCCTCCTTCCACTCCACTCAATGCCGTTTTCATCAACAAGCATCTTAAATAAAGGTACAATTCATGTTAAATACTCTTATTGATTTCATTCATCATTTATATGTGATTTGTTGTGATATTTTTGATACTCATAAGGTTCATTCATTTGGGTGTTTTAAAGGAGCCATATGTAAGAATCTGGCCAGAAATGGTACTGCAATTACGGTCAAAATTCTGTAGTCCCTTCCCCCTCTCCCTGACTGAGGTTGCCAGATACGAAGCCGAATCCAGCTCGAGTGACTGGGCTACTCCAAGGAACTTCAAACTTCCACTGCCTTTTACCAGGGGTTGAGGTGCTGGGACCATAATAGCTGAATAGACAAGCGTTTTGTCAATAACAAATCTCTAACCAACACATTTTACACAGAAATTAGGCTCTTTTCAGGAAGAAGTACATCATGCCTGCGTACAGTATCACCACAAATGGCAATCATATGGTTATTGTCAGTACTATCAGAAAACAAAGACTAAAACAAACTATAATCAACGCTAGAAATGGTTATACTGGTGAAAATATGTAGAGCATGCTTAGCAGGCTATTGTACGCCCAAAAATAGAGACATTTTACCAAGGTATGCCTATAGGCTACACGAATGAGGAATTATTTTATCATGTCTCCATACGTTTCACGTTGCCATGATGACAGCCGTGCTAATGTTGGAACCCATTTCCTCAGAGTGTCAGCATATTGAGAACCAAATAGGCACTGACACTACCCATATCCATATATGTTTCATTTGTCGAAAATATATTTTGCCCTGTCAGTTCAATTACACATCAACATACAGCCTAACGGGCATATATTTCCCTCGTCAGCCTATATGTCCATGTGTCATTGACCGAGCTAGCATGCTAAGCATTACACTAGGAGCTATACATCATCACACTAAGCATTCGTTGCACAAACATACTAGCTTTGTTAGACAAGATCATAGACTGTATTGGACAATATAGTTTACATACAAAATGTCCATTTCCATTTATTACAAGTAATAGGAAAAAGTGAATGCCTGACTTAGGAGGATATTAGCAAGTTTGGCATCAGATGAAAACATTTTCTGTGCCTTCAATCATCTCCATCTTTCAAAGGCATCCCCGATACAAATCCTCGTTTTGTTCCGGGCTTTGTCATGAATACGTTGAGAATCGTAACGACGCTTTTTAGATTTACTAAGGTCTGACATGTTTAGTAACTTTACCAGTGGCAGTAGCCAGACGAAGAGGGCGGTGCGTAACTGGCAACCTGGTTGTAACACACTCAGCCTTTCTAATTGGTCAAACGGTAAAGAGCCGGACATCGAAATTAAAACAATAACAAGATTTCGGGGCTGTAAATCAAATTTTGAAATGAGCATATCCCGGCTGAACTACTGTTATCAGTTACAGAGGTTTTCTATAAAAACATGATTTATTAATGCCTTTTGACATATATGGGCCATTTAATGATGACTTGACATTAGATTATTACATATGGCTCCTCTAAATGCCTCTGAACTCCGTGTTTTGCAGTCTTTATTTAACAGTGGGCCATTTGTGATGTCACAGATTGACGGGCGTACTTATAAGGGCATCCTAGTATCTGCTGTCGGCCAGCCTTTTCCTCACCCTCTGTTGCCTCCTGTGTCATTCCTTCCTGTCTCATACTATCCCGTCTGCCCTGATGTCTATGACAAAAATAGTGTATTTGTTTATGACGTTTTAGACCTAACTGTTTTGTCTAAAAAGAACCGGTATGAAATTGGATTAGCTGCTAAGTTTGGAAGAAAATGATGGCATCTTTGCAACATTACAACTTGGTTTGAGGAACCACAAGAAAAGGTCGGATAACGTGTCACTTTCCGCTAGTTGTGGCATGCGCACAATAACACCTACATACTTAAAGGGGAACATTATCACCAGACCTATGTAAGCGTCAATATATACCTTGATGTTGCAGAAAAAAGACCATATATTTTTTTAACCGATTTCCGAACTCTAAATGGGTGAATTTTGGCGAATTAAACGCCTTTCTATTATTCGTTCTCGGAGCGATGACGTTGTGACGTCACATCGGGAAGCAATCCGCCATTTTCTCAAACACATTACAAACATCGAGTCAAATCAGCTCTGTTATTTTCCGTTTTTTTCGACTGTTTTCCGTACCTTGGAGACATCATGCCTCGTCGGTGTGTTGTCGGAGGGTGTAACAACACGAACAGGGACGGATTCAAGTTGCACCAGTGGTCCAAAGATGCAAAAGTGGCAAGAAATTGGACGTTTGTTCCGCACACTTTACCGACGAAAGCTATGCTACGACAGAGATGGCAAGAATGTGCGGATATCCTGCGACACTCAAAGCAGATGCATTTCCAACGATAAAGTCAAAGAAATCTGCCGCCAGACCCCCAGGAAAAGAGAGCGGATGAGGGTATGTCTACAGAATATATTAATTGATGAAAACTGGGCTGTCTGCACTCTCAAAGTGCATGTTGTTGCCAAATGTATTTCATATGCTGTAAACCTAGTTCATAGTTGTTAGTTTCCTTTAATGCCAAACAAACACATACCAATCGTTGGTTAGAAGGCGATCGCTGAATTCGTCCTCACTTTCTCCCGTGTCGCTGGCTGTCGTGTCGTTTTCGTCGGTTTCGCTTGCATACAGTTCAAACCAGATATGGCTCAATAGCTTCAGTTTCTTCTTCAATTTCGTTTTCGCTACCTGCCTCCACACTTCAACCATCCGTTTCAATACATGCATAATCTGTTGAATCGCTTAAGCAGCTGAAATCCGAGTCTGAATCCGAGTTAATGTCGCTATAAACTTGCTGTTCTATCCGCCATGTTTGTTTGTATCGGCATCACTATGTGACGTCACAGGAAAATGGACGGGTGTATATAACGATGGTTAAAATCAGGCACTTTGAAGCTTTTTTTAGGGATATTGCGTGATTGGTAAAATTTTGAAAAAAACTTCGAAAAATAAAATAAGCCACTGAGAACTGATTTTTAATGGTTTTAACCCTTCTGAAATTGTGATAATGTTCCCCTTTAAAAAATACTGGTACTTTTTTTTTTTTTTCTCCGCATGCTACCGTTGTTGGTAATATGTGCGGAGGCGCATGTTGAGTGAGTCAGACATTTATTTTGAAAAGTATCGCAACACATCTCCCAAAATGTTGGTATCGGGACAAGACTAGAACACACTTATTACTACTATATTGAGTGAATTGAGTGTAAAAAAAAAAACTTATTTAAAGGTTGTAAACAGGGTTTTTATACTCCAACTTTGAAAATATTCAATTTATTTATAATATTCCTATTTCACAGAAAAGTGTTTATCGTTGCCATGTCAGGTACCAATTAACTGTGATGAACAAGGAATAACCGAACCGTACAATACCGTCTATTTCTAAGGGAAATAAAGTAATCAAGTTGAGCTGTGTTCATATTTGCACAAAGCTAGGTGTTGTTTACTGAAGATCACAACTTTGAGAAAACAAAGGAGGGAACGACGATGTCCTCCAAGAACCTTCTTTGAAAACCGACAGACGAGCTGCACATCAAAGCCCCTTTTTCTTTATTAATGATTCCCCACTTCGAGGAGCTTCAATTTGCGCTTTGCTGTTGGAATACATTTGAATGCATTTTTTTGTGTTTGAAGAACTATTGAAACACCGTTGCGTTGCAGCATGGTCGACTCTGTGCGATATTTGAAGGATCAAAACTAAAAAATGTAGTTCGTTATCCCTCAAGGAAATGAAAGGAAGGCTTTCATGTTCTGAGCATGATGTATGGTTGGAAAATGAGCGGCGAGACGATACAGTAGAGAGGAAATATATTCTTAGAAACGCTTCTTTTATGATCTAGATGTGTCTGTGTGTGTGTGTGTGGCTTAAATCACGAGCTATACGGATCATCAGAAATACCGTAGGGGGAAACACACACTCTCTCATGTTAAACGCCTTTAAGCCCTCATTAGTTCCTTCTTATTTTGCATGGATATACAGACAATAGATCTCCAGAGACGTGTAGAATGTGTTGGCATCTCAAGGAGCCTCATTATCAGCGCAAGGAGACCCGTCATGCCGTTCTCGCACTGCACAGGTGCAAATGGACTGCAGCGGCGAGGTTTACCAGGCTCAATTGAACGTTTCGGGCAAATCACTTGCCGCCACATAATGTAGATAGACAGATGTCACTCTTGTTTCGATGCGGTTAGACCCTCCACTGTCACATCACATCAGAACATGCTCATCTATCCATGAGTGAGTTAAGCCAATGTCAGATTCCGGAATAACTAATCTATAGATTACTCAAAATAGCTCAATATAATTAATTAGATTAAGTAATGTAAACTTAAAAAGTTGTTAAAAGTTGTACTTACTTAAAAATGTTGAGTGTGAGTAACATTTTCCTTTCTTTTTAAGTTTATTAAACTTGTTATTTTTAATTAATATTAACTTAACTTACTTAAAACTCAGTGGATTAAACATAATGTTGTCCTATTTTGAAAGAACAAATCAATACATCAAATCAAGAATAAATTAAGAATGAATCAATTGCATTATAAATTTGTATTGTTATTATACTCTGTGTGTGTATGTATATATATACGTAAATTCTTACATTAACGTGCACACACACACAGAGGAAGTGCTTTTATTTTGTAGCATCTGCGTGCACTTCCTCTACAGGCAGCAGACACGAGGAGGACATTTTTTGAGTTGGCTTAATTGGTAAGTTTAATTCAATTATAATTTAAAAGTACATTTGACATAAACTCCAAATATTTACGATCTGATATCCTCAAATATTTGAGTTTATGAACTCAAAAAAATATGTGGCAACTGATTGCCTCACGGGCAGCACGGTGGAAGAGGGGTTAGTGCGTCTGCCTCACAATACGAAGGTCCTGAGAAGTCCTGGGTTCAATCCCGGGCTCGGGATCTTTCTGTGTGGAGTTTGCATGTTCTCCCCGTGACTGCGTGGGTTCCCTCCGGGTACTCCGGCTTCCTCCCACCTCCAAAAACATGCACCTGGGGATAGGTTGATTGGCAACACTAAAATTGGCTTTAGTGTGTGAGTGTGAATGTTGTCTGTCTATCTGTGTTGGCCCTGCGATGAGTTGGCGACTTGTCCAGGGTGTACCCCGCCTTCTTTTGTAGCTGAGATAGGCTCCAGCGCCCCCCGCGACCCCGAAGAGATTAAGCGGTAGAAAATGGATGGATGGATGGATGATTGCCTCACTTTTTTTGAGTTCTGCTTACTTACTAGGGTTTACAGTGTACCTGGAGAAAACAAATCATAATATTGCCAATGTGGAACAATCACACATCCTGAGTTAATCAAAGCTTAGCAACAAGCCGAATCAGAAACAGAAATACTTTATTAATCCCCGAGGGGAAATTAATATTTTCAGTGAAATCCCATTCAAGAGCAGACACACATTACAGGGAGACAGAACAGGATCGCTGACGGGTCTGCCAACTTCCGGCGCCCCTTACAAAAAAGGTGAGAAACAGGTAAACGCTGAGAAATTTTTTTATTCAGTCTAAGACTAGGCCCTGGAGAGGGGGTCCAGACTGAGGCCAAGGGGAAAAAACCATAGCCATATCACACATAAGCATGTGTGTAAGATGGAAACATCAAAGAACACAAAAGACATTAAAAGCGCAGAGCTGATGTAACCATCCATTTCTACATACAGCTATCTACGATTGTTGTTTTTGTGGTGAACTACTGTAAATGGAAAAACGGTACCAAAGTTGTTTTATGGTAAAAAAAACAATCTGGCTGCTCAGTTGCCAGAATTTTACTATAAAGTCTACTGTCATTTTTATAGTGTACAAAACATAAGTAAAGCAGATTTTTAAGTATTTTTTGTTTTAAAAAAATGAAAGAAAATAGGGCTTAGGGCTTACTGTACGAGACAAGTAGCTACGTTCTGGCACTGGAACACAGGATCCACTGGCTTATGAAGGACCTGGAGCTCTCATCAGCGGCAGGTGTGTTGAGTGCTGATTGCGGAGGCGCGGCCGCAGTAGGAGAGGAACGCGCACAGCAGACTGTGGCGGCAGGAGCCTGAGCCGTAACAGTACATTTAGTAAAGATAAAGTACTTTATTAACTTAGCATATTATTTTCTGGCTTTTGCGGGCCACATAATTATGATACTACTGTACCTACAGTAGTTTTGCGTCACAACATATATTAGAAACGGTTCTTAATTCAAGACATTGCATGGTATGTCGCTTGCTGCCATGTCGAGTTAAACTCCGGAAGAAGAAAAATGAAGACCTAAAAGTTGCACAATAAAATAACGAACAAGGCGTTTCCTTTATAATTGTAAATGGGTTATGCTTGTATAGCGCTTTTCTACCTTAAAGGTACTCAAAGCGCTTTGACACTAGTTCCACATTCACCCATTCACACACACATTCACACACTGATGGCGGGAACTGCCATGCAAGGCCCTAACCACGACCCATCAGGAGCAAGGGTGAAGTGTCTTGCTCAAGGACACAACGGACGTGACGAGGTTGGCAGAAGGTGGGGATCAAAGCAGGAACCCTCAGGTTGCTGGCACGGCCACTCTCCCAACCGCGCCACGCCGTCCCCAATGGTGAACAAAACTCGAACCAGATATGACTGACTGAACTTGGGTCAAATCCTACGTTCCCAGTACAGTATGTGGTGTCTTATTTGATTACCAAGATACACATTTAAATAATTGTAATTGAATCAAAAATGTTTTTTTCCGAGTTGGCTTCTGCAAGCTGGAGCCAATCAAGCCTAAAAGCATTACTGCACGTATTTCTGAGTGATTTAGCCTTTTCAGTATGTCAAGCATTTTTTTTTTCAGTCTTATCAAATTTGAGGATAGCTGAGGCATAAAACAAAATCAGACCTCAATCAAAAGTCAATCTTTAATGGCCTCCTCGGGCTCAGCATCTCATCCTGGGATGCTTTTACACTGTCTGACCTCCGCTTGAAGACCATTCGTCTCTCAGCAGCACATCTTTAAAAAATGTTGAATTCTCATTTCACTCATCTCAGCTCCTCTGCAGTAGTGACAGGAACAAGGCTGGGAAGAGCAGCCGTACGCCGCTGTCATGTTCTCCGCTAATTAGGATGAATAACTCTTCGGCCTTGTATGGACACGGCGAGTGTCCTACTTCATCTCCGGCAATGACCACTCAGTAATAAAGTCAGGCCACACTTTGAATTTTATTTTGATGCAAAGATATATAAAATGGTTTCGCAGAAAAATTTATTTCTTCATGGATTTGGATTGTTGAGACGGTCTCCATTAGCTGAACAGCTAGGACATCGAAACCTTTGAAATTAATTTAACTTAAGTATTTTGTGCCAGTTTCAACTCGAGCCTTTTGTCCCCGCTGTGATACTGAAATCCCTTCATATAATAGATCAAACTTGTACCGGAAGAGTGTCTGGATCGCACTTAAAAACAATAGACTCATCCATCTGGTGGCGTCTTTTATATTTGCCCCAAAAGTAGAAATATATTAAAGAAAGATGTAAAGATCGGTAGGTCTTGAGCAGAGGTGGGTAGTAACGCACTACATTTACTCCGTTACATCTACTTGAGTAACTTTTGGGATAAATTGTACTTCTAAGAGTAGTTTTAATGCAACATACTTTAACTTTTACTTGAGTATATTTATAGAGAAGAAACGCTACTTTTACTCCGCTCCATTTATCTACATTCAGCTCGCTACTCGCTACTGATTTTTATCGATCTGTTAATGCACGCTTTGTTTGTTTTGGTTTGTCAGACAGAGCTTCAAAGTAAGATCTATCGCATGCCTGCGTTTCACCAATCAAATACAGTCATTGGTGACGTTTGACTCCGTTTCACCAATCAAATGCAGTCACTGGTGACGTTTGACTCCGTTTCATCAATCAAACAGAGCCAGGCGGTCACATGAACTGCACATAAAGTTTCAGCGGCAACAAGCTTAAGCTTACATGAACTCAACTTCAAATTTGAGGAAGCACATCGCGGTAAGTAACGTTAGTAGATATTTTGGCGGTCACCGTAGGCTGATGCTAGCTTCCCTGCTATGAATCACTGTCAAATGTACATCGTGTGGGGACATTTATTAACGCACTGCAGCCTCATAGAGAGACAGACAAAGACACACACACACACACACACACACACACACACACACACACACACACACACACACACACACACACACACGCATGCATACAAACACCAGTCAGAAGTGCACAGTGTGTTCCCAGATGCAGCCCACACCTATCAGTTTATGGTTTGCGTAAAGGCTAACTTGTTATTTTCCTTTGTAATCTCTGCTTACTGAGCCTATGGTGCTGTTAAGTTATTGTGGCCCATTTGCCTTAATTTTTTTTTAATGTTAATGTATTATTATTTAATATATATTATTGTTTTAGTTGCTTAAGAGATATTCCTGGCTCTGAATTTGCTCATTGCTATTTTTATGTTTTTGTGCATTATTTGTTGCCGTCATCATTAAACGAACAGGTTACTCATCAGTTACTCAGTACTTGAGTAGTTTTTTCACAACATACTTTTTACTTTTACTCAAGTAAATATTTGGGTGACTACTCCTTACTTTTACTTGAGTAATAAATCTCTAAAGTAACAGTGCTCTTACTTGAGTACAATTTCTGGCTACTCTACCCACCTCAGGTCGTGAGTTCAAACCTCGGCCGAGTTATACCAAAGACTATAAAAATGGGACCCATTGCCTCCCTGCTTGGCACTGTCACGCCAAATTTCATCCCCCTACAAAAACCTCCCCCCACCCCCCCATTTACTTCCGGGGTCATTTCCTCTTACGTCATTTCCTCTTACTGACGTCATTTCCTCTTCCAGCGATCGATAACACTTCAGCTTTGACACAGGACAGCAGCACACACAATATTGTAGTGAAATGGTTTCAACAATAATGTTGATTTAAAGTACAGACATTTAACAGTATTATATATTAATTAATATTAGTGAAATGGTTTCAACAATAATGTTCATTTAAAGTACAGACATTTAACAGTATTATATATTAATTATATTAGTGAAATGGTTTCAACAATAATGTTCATTTAAAGTACAGACATTTAACGGTATTATATATTAATTAATATTTTTTGCACGTTACCACGAAGGCAGAAGTTCCCAGCAGCGGCCCTAACACTCCGCCTGAAATTTTCCCTAACACTCCGCCTGGAATTTTTCGAAGCCTGCTGGTGTTTGACATAAGTCCCCTGGGAAAGATAAAGACAAATGTCATTCAGTGACACCACCATTTTCAGGAGATTTGGATTCTATCGATCGCTGTCAATGATGTAAGAGGAAATGACGTAAGAGGAAATGACCCCGGAAGTAAATGGGGGCGGGGGGAGGTTTTTGTAGGGGGAAGAAATTTGGCGTGACAGCACTCAGCATCTAGGGTTGGAATTGGGGGTTAAATCACCAAAAATGATTCCCGGGTGCGGCCACCGCTGCTACCCACTGCTCCCCTCACCTTCCAGGGGGTGATCAAGGGTGATGGGTCAAATGCAGATAATAATTTTTCCGCACCTAGTGTGTGTGTGACAATCATTGATACTTTAACTTTAACCTGGTATGGTATGCAAACAGGAGTTTGGAACAATTATCAATTAAAACTGATTTTAAAGCAAAAATACCACCTAAATGTTCATGCTTGTCAAAACAAGAACTTTTGGGGTATTGTTCACAGTTGTTTCTATTTTAACCATGACTACACTAAATAGAGCAATTTTCAACGAAAAATATATTTTTAAAAGTCAGATTCCAATTAAAAAAAATATTACTGTACTATAAACATAGAATGTGCTAATAGTAACAAAATTGGCAAAACATTTAAAGTCATTTTCATATACTTAATGTCGCTTAAACTCCCCAAAGCAGTCTCGTAGAATGTGTCACTTATTAGCTGAAGTCTTTTTTATACAAGAACCACAGCGTTGGCTTCAGGTTGGTTTTCCGGGTCCGCACAAACAACCGGCAGCTCGATAACAAAATAGATGAGGTTACAAGTGGCAGGGCCTGTTTCCAGACTGATATTAGCTTGTTAAACATGTCACACACACAGCATTATCAGCATGTATTCAGGGAGCACTCTGTGGATTTGGTTACTGGCTGGAGAGGGGGTGGTAAATATGATGGAAAGACAGATTAATTGTTATAAATGTCCTTGCAGGCAGCAACACTCTGGAGGCCAGAGTGCCACGGAAACGTCGGCAATGAAATTATGCACGCCGGCAGCTTCGGTTCAGAAGAAATCGTCCTTTTGCATTTTGATTGTTGTACACTGCGGGTCACTTTGCGCACCCTCTTTGACTTGTTGGCAGCGGCGCTCTCAAACATGTCCGGTGGGACCAGGGACCGTGCAAATAATGAAGTGGTGTTCAAAGGTAAATGTGTGGATTGAGGTAAAATTCCAGAAGTTTTTTCATTGTGGTGAATTTAGAATTTTAACTTGAAGAGTTCAGACATGCACTAGTGTGTGAATGTGAGTGTGAATGTTGTCTGTCTATGTGTGTTGGCCCTGTGATGAGGTGGTGACTTGTCCAGGGTGTACCCCGCCTTCCGCCCGATTGTAGCTTAGATAGGCTCCAGCGACCCCGAAGGGAATAAACGGTAGAAAAATGGATGGATGGATGGAGTTCAGACATAGAAAATGATGGATTAATTTTCCTTGTTTTTGTTTAAATCAATGTTCCATCCATCCATTCATTTTTTTTACCGCTTGTCCCTTGGGGGCCGCGGGGGTGATGCATTCGGGCGGAAGGCGGCGTATACACCCTGGACAAGTCGCCACCTCATCGCAGTTTGAATCAATGTTTTCAAAGCTTTTCATTAAACAGCCGTCCTGCTGTTGTGAGTTTGCAAATGAATTGTTTCTAACGACCAAAATTAATTTCCCAATTCGAAAGATGCAAATTCATAACAAAAATAAAATTTTGATGATTTTGTACAAATTGTGCAGCAAAAACAGACAACTTTAAATTTTTTGATTTCTTCCCAAAAACAGACTAATCCTACACTGCATTTGGAAATTATTCACAGCGCTTCTCTTTTTCCACAGTTTGTTATGCTACAGCCGTATTCCAAAATAGAATAAATACATTTTTTGTCCTCAAAATTCTACAGACAATACCCCATAAATGACTGAAATGTGAAAATGATTTTTTATTTTTAATAATTGAAAATGTATCAAAAATAAGTTACTAAAAAAACATATGTACATAATACTCACAGCATTTTCTTAATATTTTGTTGATGCACCTTTGGCAGCTATTACAGTATTTTTGAAGTTGATGCCACAAACTTGGCACACCTATCTTTGGGCAGTTTTGCTCATTCCTATTTGCAGCAAATTTCTCACTGGCACTCATCGAGGGCAGACGCTCCCCTTCCCTCTCCCTTATCTCTCCTGCTTGCTTCTTTGTTTTGTCTTGTCTTAACTTTCTTGTTGCCTCTTTATGTACTGCTCTCTAAAATCTAAACAATGGAATTAATCAATTGCCCTCTTACCAAAATTGACAAGATCTCGGGTTTGGGGGAACCTGCCTGTCTTGACGGAATTGTTGTTGCTGGACACAAGATGGGGTCTTGGGAGAAGAATGCTGCGTGCCTGATGATTCTTTCAGTCAAAGACGTTGAAGATATCTATTCGGAATCATGATAACAGGGCATCTGCTGATTGGAGTAAGCGTTGCTCTGGTGTATGGACAAATTGGGAGATGTTGGCAGATGTTCAAAGTACCCCTAAAACTGCCACAAATGACTGGAGGATGCTAGCAGAACTGTGGGCACTCAGACTTTTGCGATTTTGGACTATTTTGCAATCTGTGGCGACATCTTGGAGACGTCGGCTGTTCTGATGGTGAAGTATGATGAATCTAAGGACCAGAAATAGACAATTAAGAGTGAACATTTTACATGTATGTCTGATCGCTCAAACACAAACATTCTAATTAGGATTGTTTTACCATAGTCTGAGAGTATTTCAGGTGCATTTTGGAAAACTTTTACGAACATACCGGCCTGATTGGTGGATTGTTGCAGAGATTGTTGTCCTTCTAGAAGGTTCCCCTCTCTCCACAGAGGAATCCAGTAGCTTTGACAGAGTGACCATCGGGTTCTTGGTCACTTCCCTGACTAGGACCTTCTTCCCCGATCACTCGGTTTAGACGGCCTGCCAGCTATAGGAAGAGTCCTGGTGGTTCCAAAATTTTTCCATTTATGGATGATGGAGGCCACTGTGTTCATTGGGACCTTAAAGGCAGCAGATATTTTTCTGTACCCTTCCCCAGATTTGTTTCTCCAGACATAACCTATCTTGACAGTTTACAAACATGTATTTCGACTTCATTCTTGGTTTGTATTGTATTTTCCGGACTATAAGGCGCACTTAAAATCCTTTTTTTTCATTCTTAACCCCACAGTGAGCCTAATGTAAGGAATACGTTTGGTTGAGCTTACCCACCTTAAAGCAATTTTATTTGGTACGTGGTGTAATGATAAGTGTGACCAGTAGAAGGCAGTCAAACATAAGATATAAGTGTAGGCTGCACCGTTTGATATGCTTCAACATACGAGTATTATTATGGTGTGTGTATAAGGTAAGACATATTATCTGGCGTTTTGTTTTGCAATATTATGCAAAAGCAACTTTTCTTACCTTCTGTTAACTGCTGATCTGTATTTGGGATCTGCATAAATCCTGAAAAATTGTGCGCGTTCGCCTTTGTAGTCACCGTAGTTGATAAGCTTCTTCTTTTTCTCTATCTTCTTATTATGGGACTTTCATCCTCCGCTGTTGCCATTTCTAACATAAAGTAGTGTAAAGTTCTTACTTATATCTGTCAGTAAACTCGCCATGAAAGTGCTAAAACATATCGGTGTAGTGAGTTTACATTATTCACCCAAGGAACTTTAGTTATGAGAGTTCTGGTCGGACGGTTTTTCACGGGACACATTTCCGGTGTTATTGTTTCCGGAGACGCTGCTCCGTTATGGATTTAAATAAAGTCTGAATGTCATTAAAACAGTTAGCTCCATCTTTTGACACTTCTTCCACTCACGTCCTTGCACGCTACACCGCTACAACAAAGATGATGGAGAGAAGACGCTGCCGAAGGTGAGCTGCATAAATAACTGTCAGAAAGCGGCTTGAGGATGATCTGTAAAACATAATCTATGCAACATTTTGACCAAGGAATCACCATTACCTGTTATGTAGACCACAAGGAAGTATTTTACATTTAGAAAATAAAAATTATAATATGATTCCTTTAATGCGTCTTATAATCCAGTGCGCCTTATATATGAAAAAAGATCAAAAATAGACCATCGGCAGTGCGTCTTATAATCCGGCGCGCCCTATGGTCCGGAAAATACGGGACTCTGCCATGCACTGTCAAGTGTGGGACTTTATATATATATATATGAACAGGTGTGTGCCTTTCTAAATATGTCCAACCAACGGAAATTACCACAGGTGGACTCCAATTAAGCAGTACAAACATCTCAAGCATGATTAGTTGAAACATGAAGCCTCTGAGCTCAGTTTTGAGCTTCATGGCAAAGAAGGCTGTGAATACTGATTATGTACATGTCATTTCTTAGTTTTTTATTTTTAATAAAGTTGCAAAACATTTTTTTTTAAATCACACTTTCATTATTGTATGTAGAATTTTAAGGACAAATAAATGTATTTAATTTTGGAATAAAGCTGTAAAATATCAAAATGTGGAAAAAGTGAAGCGCTCTCTGAAAGCACTGTATAATCAAATCCAAGCCCGTGAATCGTAATTGAATCATGAAATATTCCCACACCTATTCGTAATAAAAAATGACCACAAATGGGATAATGTGTAAAGACGTCATCAGGTGTACTTAATGAAGTGCCCATTATAGTATCTCCTTTGTACTGATGAGGAACCATAAATATTCAGGGCGTGAAACTGCCCATGTCTTAAAATGAGAAATGTTCAGTCTGGCCCCTCGGCATGAGTCATTTTTTTCTTCTTCTTGGAAAGACAAACACAGAAAGCCAGCGTCCTTCTGTCTGGCGGAGGTTGAAGTGAGGAAAGAAGGAGAGAGGGGGGGGGCTGGGGGGGGGATTTCGGGGGGACGGCCCGATTCGTCCTGGTGGTTCACTGCCTTGTAAAAAATCTTGGAGGTTACCCGTGTTGGATAGTGCAGTTATGCACTTTGCAAGGATGGAGTGCTCCATGGAGTGAGGGTAGGGACAATACAAATGCCATTGTAACGATATCAGGCAATAAATGTATGGTTATATGATATCAATATCCCCGAAGAAGGGAAAACTTCTAGAAGGAGTCTTCTTGCACTCTAAGCATACATTTCACAACTTCAATAACTTAATAGAAAAACACACGTGTCATATAAAGGCGACGCGCCCTAACATACATGGATGCAAGGGTATATTGATATCTGACACATCAAAAAAATCCCTGCAATAAAATGTAAAAAAAAAAAAAAAAGCCATTTATCAAAAACTGTTTTTCAATGTTTTTTTTTTCACATGCAGTGTTTTGAGCAAACATGGAGGTTATTTAGTTGCTCTTTATTGAGTATGTCATAGTCAGCTCCACATCATCATGTAGTACATAATATACACATATATCTCCATTGCTCAAGGGCAATATTATTATTTCACAAAAAAGAAAAGAAAATTGAATTAATAAAGTTAAATACAATTAAATCAAATTAGCCCTGTGATGAGGTGGCGACTTGTCCAGGGTGTACCCCGCCTTCCGCCCGGATGCAGCTGAGATAGGCTCCAGCACCCCCCGCGACCCCGAGAGGGACAAGCGGTAGAAAATGGATGGATAAATCAAATTAAACATACACTATATTGCCAAAAGTATTTGGCCACTCATCCAAATGATGAGAATCAGGTGTCCTAATCACTTGGCCCGGTGTATAAAATCAAGCACTTAGGCATGTAGACTGTTTCTACAAACATTTGTGAAAGAATGGGCCTCTCTCGGTGATTTCCAGCATGGAACTATCATAGGATGCCACCTGTGCAACAAATCCAGTCGTGAAATTTCCTCGTTCCTAAATATTCCAAAGTCAACTTTATTATAAGAAAAGTGAAGGGTTTTGGAACAACAGCAAGTCAGCCACCAAGTGGTAGGTCGCGTAAACTGACAGAGAGGGGTCAGCGGATGCTGAAGCGCATAGTGCAAAGACTTTCTGCACAGTCAGTTGCTACAGAGCTCCAAACTTCATGGGACCTTCCAATTAGCCCACGTACAGTACGCAGAGAGCTTCATGGAATGAGTTTCCATGGCCGAGCAGCTGCATCTAAGCCATACATTCCCAAGTCCAATGCAAAGCGGGGGATGCAGGGGTGTAAAGCACGTCGCCACTGGACACGCTTTTCCATCTGGCAATCTGACAGACGAGTCTGGGTTTGGAGGTTGCCAGGAGAACGTTACATTTCGGACTGCATTGTGCCGAGTGTGAAATTTGGTGGAGGAGGAATTATGGTGTGGGGTTGGGTTTTCAGGAGTTGGGCTTAGCCCCTTAGTGAAAGGAACTTTGAATGCTCCAGGATACGAAAACATGTTGGACAATTCCATTGGATGGCACTTCAAGTTCATATGTGAGTCAAGGCAGGTGGCCAAATACTTCTGGCAATATAGTGTATCTCAAAAGGGTAATGGGAAGAAGTATAAACTTTTTGAATCCCCCCCTTTTTTACATGGTTACTTTATCTGATATATAGTTTCCTCTAAACCACATTTGATCACATTCATCTAGATCCACATAACTCAATTTGCCCAGAACAATGTGCTTACAATTCTCAATAATCATCATAAGTAAGTAATATAAGTCAGTGGTCCCCAACCTTTTTGTAACTGCGGACCGGTCAACGCTTGAAAACTTGGGGGGGGGGGGGATTTTTTTTTTTTTTTGTCATACATAAATACAATCATGTGTGCTTACGGACTGTATCCTTGCAGACTGTATTGATCTATATTGATATATAATAAAGAAACCAGAAATATTTATAACAGAAAGAAACAACCCTTTTGTGCGAATGAATGTGAATGAGTGTAAATGGGGGAGGGAGGTTTTTTGGGTTGGTGCACTAATTGTAAGTGTATCTTGTGTTTTTCATGTTGATTTAATTTAAAAATAGTCCAGGGCTTGTCTTGCTAGGTTTCTCGGATCTTTCCTAAGTGTATGGCCGATCCATCCCCACTTTCTGCTTTTGATTTCATTTTGAATTTGCTCTTGGTTCATGCGTCTCCACTGGTCTACATTTGATATCTTGTTGGGCCACCAAATCCTCAGTATGTACCTGAGACAGTTGTTAATAAACACTTGTAGTTTATGGATGATTGATTTGGTGGTTTTCCAGGTTTCACAGCCATAAAGAAGGACATATTTTACATTTGTGTTGAAGATTCTGATTTTGGTGTTTCTGGAGAGCTGGGAAGAGAGCCATACAGGTCAAAGAGTTCCAAAGGCATGTCTTGCTTTGCTGATGCGCAGCTCGACATCTTTATCAGCTCCTCCATCTGTGCTGATGTTGCTTCCCAGGTAGACAAACTCGACCACATCTTCCAGAGGGTGCTCCTCGATTGTGATAGGTTGATAGGATTTGGTGTTGAGCCTCATGACCTTGGTCTTCCCAGTGTTTATCCTGAGGCCTATCTGTTTACTGTGTTCATGCAATCTGGTGGTCTTGCGTTGAATGTGTGTGTGTATTCCTGAGATCAGAGCCAGGTCGTCAGCAAAATCAAGGTCTTCTAGTTGTTCAAAAGGGTTCCACTGTAATCCTGTCCTCTGGCCATCCACTGAAATGTTCATTGTCCAGTCGATGGAGATAAGGAAGAGGAGGGGTGACAGTAGACAGCCTTATCGTACGGGGAAGCATACACTGCTGCGAAACTAGACGAGTCATTGGATAAATGCTGGGCTTTGTCCCGCCCATCGGACGCTCAGAGTCTCTGGGGGGGTCTATGGGGCAGTGGGCTGGCCTTGGCCGGCCCGGACGCTCAACTTCTGCATGATTATTGGATGATCTGTTTAAGGCTAATTCCCTTTTTGATTGACAACGAAATGAGCGAACCAGCGATCTTGTGTTGTAAATGTCCGCGGGAGCATTTTTCAACATTCATTCTGTTGTTGAACCAAAGACTTTCCAGATACTCTTAGCGACATTTCTTTGCTAAAAACGACTAGCGACAAATAGAGCTTCTATTTCTGGTGTTTTTTTTGTGTGTGGAGACTGACTTCTTTAACTCTGCAGTTTCTGTCCTTACCGAGCAGCGGGTGCTGCTGAGCCCCTCCACCGTCTCAAAGCACTCACAGGCGGACACACTTCGCAATGGCCTCGCGCCAGTCCCAGCTAGGTAGCAAGCTGCACATAATGGCAGATCATTTGAATGTTTGTTTGTTTTGTTTTGTTTTTATTGAACAACAAACATACATTTACAATGCACACAGGTGTACAAACTATTGTCATTAGTGGCAACGATTGGAGCTACGTCTGCAGGTGTAGAGAGGAGCTTCTCTTGTTCAAAGCGACTCAATCCAAAGACATGCACCTGGGGATAGGTTGATTGGCAACACTAAATTTGCCCTAGTGTGTGAACGTGAGTGTGAATGTTGTCTGTCTATCTGTGTTGGCCCTGTGATGAGGTGGCGACTTGTCCCAGAGTGTACACCGCCTTCCGCCCGAATGCAGCTGAGCTAGGCTCCAGCACCCCCCGCGACCCCGAAACGGACAAGCGGTAGAAAATGGATGGATGGATGTAAGTCTTACACCCGCAACACCATGGGCCAAGGCCATTTAAGCAGCCTAGCTCTGCTGGCCATTGAGAGGACACTTGTCAAATCCCTGGAAAAGATGCCTTCTTGGTCTGACAGGGTCACAGATCACTTTCTTAATCCTTGTGTGGTGTTCGGGTCTGTGGGACCCGTTTTCATTTTTTTATTAAAAGAAAAATTATACAATTAATTAATTTTTCACGTGGACATCGGGGGCGGTACCTCTGGATTGGCAGACCGGGGTGGTGGTTCCTCTCTTTAAGAAGGGGAACCGGAGGGTGTGTTCCAACTATTGTGGGATCACACTCCTCAGCCTTCCCGGTAAGGTCTATTCAGGTGTACTGGAGAGGAGGCTACGCCGGATAGTCAAACCTCATATTCAGGAGGAACAGTGTGGTTTTCGTCCTGGTTGTGGAACTGTGGACCAGCTCTATACTCTCGGCAGGGTCCTTGAGGGTGCATGGGAGTTTTCCCCACCAGTCTACATGTGCTTTGTGGACTTGGAGAAGGCATTCGACCGTGTCCCTCGAGAAGTCCTGTGGGGAGTGCTCAGAGAGTATGGGGTAATGAACTGTCTTATTGTGGCGGTCCGCTCCCTGTATAATCTGTGTCAGAGCTTGGTCCGCATTGCCGGCAGTAAGTCGGACCCGTTTCCAGTGAGGTTTGGACTCCGCCAAGGCTGCCCTTTGTCACCGATTCTGTTCATAACCTTTATGGACAGAGTTTCTAGACGCAGTCAGGGCATTGAGGGTATCTGGTTTGGTGGCTGCAGGATTAGGTCTCTGCTATTTGCAGATGATATGGTCCTGATGGCTTCATCTGGCCTTCATCAGATCTTCAGCTCTCACTGGATCGGTTTGTAGCCGAGTGTGAAGCGACTGGGATGGGAATCAGCACCTCCAAGTCCGAGTCCATGGTTCTCGCCCGGAAAAGGGTGGAGTGCCATCTCCGGGTTGGGGCGGCGATCTTGCCCCAAGTGGAGGAGTTCAAGTACCTCGGAATCTTGTTCACGAGTGGGGGAAGAGTGGATCGTGAGATCGACAGGCGGATCGGTGCGGCGTCTTCAGTAATGCGGACGCTGTATCGATCCGTTGTGGTGAAGAAGGAGCTGAGCCGGAAGGCAAAGTTCTCGATTTACCGGTCGATCTACGTTCCCATCCTCACCTATGGTCATGAGCTTTGGGTCATGACCGAAAGGACAAGATCACGGGTACAAACGGCCGAAATGAGTTTCCTCCGCCGTGTGGCGGGGCTCTCCGTTAGAGATAGGGTGAGAAGCTCTGTCATCCGGGATGAGCTCAAAGTAAAACCGCTGCTCCTCCACATCGAGAGGAGCCAGATGAGGTGGTTTGGGCATCTGGTCAGGATGCCACCCGAACGCCTCCCTAGGAAGGTGTTTTGGGCACGTCCGACCGGTAGGAGGCCAAGGGGAAGACCCAGGACACGTTGGGTAGACTATCTCTCCTGGCTGGCCTGGGAACGCCTCGGGATCCCCCGGGAGGAGCTGGACAAAGTGGCTGTGGAGAGGGAAGTCTGGGCTTCCCTGCTTAGGCTGCTGCCCCCGCGACCCGACTTCGGATAAGCGGAAGAAGATGGATGGATGGATGGATTCATTTTTCAAACTGAGACTCACTGACTTTGGCTCATTTTCTGTGAAGAACATGTATCAGAATACATATTTAGTGACCACACACCATACACTCCCCCTACACATTTCTATTACATATAAGATGTCCGGGTCCACTGGACCCAGGGCTAATAGAAATGTGGAAATTGATGTTCACACACACACACACACACACACACACACACACACACACACACACACACACACACACACACACACACACACACACACACACACACACACACACACAGCAGGCCTAGACAGGAGGAGGACAGAGTGTAGGTACACAGAACATCAGAGGGTCAAAAAGGTGCGAGAAAATGAGAGCAGACAGTATTGACAAACAATGTTGCAACCTTGTGTGGGAACCGCAGGTGCAGAAACACAAAAGAAGAATCCCTATGGGATGCATAAACTGGCAGAGAAATTTTCCGTGCAACGTTCATATTGTTGTTACTCAGCCAGCATTTGTGGGTCTGATGGACCCGTTGCATTTTGTGGCTTTTAATGCCTCACAATTTTATCCCATTAAACATCTGTTCAGTATTTTAATATAAAAGTGTTTGATTGTTAAGTTAAAGTTAAAGTCCCAATGATTGTCACACACACACTAGGTGTGGTGAAATTTGTCCTCTGCATTTGACCCATCCCCTTGATCACCGCCTGGGAGGTGAGGGGAGCAGTGGGCAGCAGCGGTGCTGCGCCCGGGAATCATTTTTGGTGATTTAACCCCCAATTCCAACCCTTAATGCTGAGTGCCAAGCAGGGACGTAACGGGTCCCATTTTTATAGTCTTTGGTATGACTCGGCCGGGGTTTGAACTCACAACCTACCGATCTCAGGGCGGACACTCTAACCACTAGGCCACTGAGTAGATTGTGAGGCATTAAAAGCTACAAAATGCAACGGGTCCATCAGACCCACAAACGCTGGCTGAGTAACAACAATATGAACATTACACAAGGGTTAAAAAAGGAATGGAGGGTAGAATTATACGTATGAATAAACCAACACATTTTATGATGTAGGCCGAAATTGAGCTTCCCCTCCTCGAGAGACCAGCATTCGCCACCGCTCTCGGTATATATACGTCTCTGGCCAATATGAACCAGCAACACAGCGTCAGTGCGGGTCAATACAGCTAGTGAGTGTCTCACACACTCACCGCGGCATCATTTACCCATCACTACCTATCGACAAAAACAACTTTGGAATTGTTTGGTACACCGACGGTTGAGACGCAATTACGTGGGTTTCCATCAACACTTGCACAAGTTGCACGAACAAGCAGCACGCACATCCGCCCACCACACAAACACACACACACACACACAAATGCACAAAGTCGTTCATACATTTATCGGAGGGGACCCTCGGCCCTCATCCTGGCCTCTGTCACATTCATTTCTTGTCGCCAGGCTCTGTGTGAGACTCCCTCGAGTGCGTTGCCGGGCAACCGCAGCTGCATTAATATGTGTGTGTGTGTGTGTAGGGAGGTGTGTGTGTGTGTGTGGGGGGGGGGGGTTATAGGGGGATGCCTCTTGTCTGCTGAGCGAAAGCAGCGAGCAGGACGGCATCAGCGCGAGGTGACGGGTGCATGCTGTCTTAATCTTTTCACTTAAAGGGGGGTCGGAACAAAATAAAACAGAAGGGAGCCTTAAAAAAAGGTGTCGGATGCTTCAGAAGCAACACCTGATCTCTCCTTTTGTTCACTGAGAGACACAAAAAAAGTTTGATTAAAAAAAGTCCTTACAGCTCCACCAGGCAGACTGAAAGCTTCTTTTTTTCCTCCTGTTTGTTTGCAGAGCGGAGACAAAGAGGGATGGAGGTGTTCACATGAAACAGCTTTGCCCACCTCCACCCCGCATCTGCCCGTCATCCATTCTTCAACTTGACATCCTCCTTCCACCACTCAGACAAGGAGACGAAGAGGAGGAGGAGGAGGAGGAGGAGGCGAGAAGAGTCTGTGGCACATGCAGTTTTTAACGCTTCCAAGGCTGAGCAAAAGACGGGGCGGGAAAGTGGCAGCAACTTCCACCAGCAGTGAGATGAACGCCGGGGCGGGGGAGAGGGAGACCTGGACCACTTGGATGGACCGTGGATCCCATAAAGAGCTGAAAGATGAGAGGGGTCCACCACCACCTTAGTTGGGGAAGGTGTCCACCTCCAGCATGTCCATGTTATTCCTGATACTTTGCAAGGTAGGTGCATTTTTAATGAGCCCTCTTTCCCCTGTATGGCTATGAATTTATGATGTGAGGTGATGTATACTTTATACATGAGCGGCAACAGGGGGGGTGTTTTCCACGCTCAGTTGTGTTTGGATGAAACATTAAAAGGGCGCCTCGTGTGTCAAACCGCACGCCCCGGGAGGGGGGGTCGCTCGGCCAGCGCCGATGCTTATTTTCCCGCGGGAGTTGGCCGTCATGTCACGTCATGCATGCTCCTAACAGTTTAAAGTGCCACTTACATAACCGCGACTTCAATTGAAGTCTGACCCTTGCTTGGCCTGGAGGTCTCCTCTTTAGTGCAGCGTCCTTTGTTGCAGGGTCCACTTTTGGTTGCCTCCCGTGAGACCTACGCTTTGGTTCAGCCTTTAGCCAAACAACAGTATTACACAATGAAGTATTACTACAAACCTTGCACACTTCTGTGAAACTTTGGGCAAGCGTAGCAAATGTGCCGCTACAATGGGTCCACAATGCAAAATGGTAGACTCTCATTGAACCAGGACCTCACTATTAGACTTAGACTTAGACAAACTTTAATGATCCACAAGGGAAATTGTTCAACCCAGTAGATGGAAAGTGTAAGGATGGAAAGGACAATGCAGGTAAAAATAGACTAATATAGCGATTAAAAAAAAAAAAAAAAAAAAAAAAAAATCTAACATATATACGAATTTATACATATGTGTACAGAATAATATATATACAGATATATTATATTATGTCCATAACATATATACAATATATACCAATGACTTGCTCCAACTGCTCCAATGAATGTACAATATTACAGTATATACAGTATATGTGACAGCAGCAGCATAAAATAGAGAGTAGATCCAGCAGAAAATAGAAAATAGACGTTAAAAACAAAGAGCGGTAGCTAACATGTCAGGTGTCAGGTAATAGGCAGATGTCATGTATCAATATCAGCCCTAACGTCAAGTAACTTTGTGAGGCGTCTTACAGCAAGGAATAAATACACATTTGGTAACACTTTAGTATGGGGAACACATATTCACCATTAATTAGTTGCTTATTAAAATGCAAATTAGTACCATAACGGCTCTTAATTAGTCATTATTAAGTACTTATTAATGCCTTGTTCTGCATGGCCTTATAATACAACCAGTAAGCCATTAACTAAGAGTCTTCCCTCAATAACCTCAGAATTATTGCTAACCCTCACCCTCACCCTAACACTTACCGTATTTTTCGGACTATAAGTCGCTCCGGAGTATAAGTCGCACCGGCCGAAAATGCATAATAAAGAAGGAAAAAAAACATATATAAGTCGCATTTTTTGGGGAAATGTATTTGATAAAACCCAACACCAAGAATAGACATTTGAAAGGCAATTTAAATTAAATAAAGAATAGTGACCAACAGGCTGAATAAGTGTACGTTATATGACGCATAAATAACCAACTGAGAACGTGCCTGGTATGTTAACGTAACATATTATGGTAAGAGTCATTCAAATAACTATAACATATAGACCATGCTATACGTTTACCAAACAATCTGTCACTCCTAATCGCTAAATCCCATGAAATCTTATACGTCTAGTCTCTTACGTGAATGAGCTAAATAATATTATTTGACATTTTACGGTAATGTGTTAATAATTTCACACATAAGTCACTCCTGAGTATAAGTCGCACCCCCGGCCAAACTATGAAAA